>NC_051391.1:2511611-2516226 GCF_015228065.2 Penaeus monodon | reverse complement strand
GAAAGAGAGAGAGGAGAGAGAGAGAGAGAGAGAAGAAAAAGAAGAAGAAAGAATAGAAAAAGAAAGAGGGAGAGAAGAGAGAGAGAGAGAGAGAGAGCGAGAGAGGAGGGGAGGAGAGAGAGAGAGAGAAATAAGAGAGAGGAACCAAGACAGGAAGAGGATTCATTTTGCTGTGCGTTTTTTTTTTTTTTTTTTTTGTTTGTGTAAGGATGTAGCAGGAGGGGTGTGAGGGTGTGTGTGTGTGTGTGTGTGTGTGTGTTTTTGTGTGTATGGTGTGTTTTATGTGTGTGTGTGTGTGTGTGTGTGTGTGTTTTGTGTGTGTGTGTGTGTGTGTGTGTGTGTGTGTGTGTGTGTGCGTCTGTGTATGTGCGTCTGTGTGTATGCGTGCGCGCATTTGTGTGCGTATGTGTGTGTGTGTGTTCGTGTGCGTATGTGTGTGTGTGCGTGTGCGCGCGTGTGTATGTGCGTGCGTGTGACGTGAAACCGAGCCCGTGTGAGGCAAGAAACACCCTTGCCACACTTCCGGGTCTGTTCCAGCTAATTGGTGCTTGTCTCGCATATAAAAAAACGACATTTCTATGAAGATTAGAGATTCATTTGACAATCGAATTTTCTTTTTCCTCCTTTTTTTTGTACACGAGAAGGGGGTGAATTATCATTACGTCTTTTAACAACGCCAAATCACTCGTTTTAATTAATAGTTTCAGTGGTATATCAGAACAGCGTGAAATGCATTCCTCGCCTGTACGTATCCAGTTAATGACATCAAGGTAACGGATCTACATCTACGTCTACGGTAATCAAAATATTTTCTACCGACGAGGAAGTGGATTTTTTTTTTATTTATTAATTATTTTTGGTAGATATATATATTCTTCTCCACCTTCCGTAGAATTTTGTATTTATTTATTTGTTGTTGTTGTTGTTGTAGATATATAGTCTTCTCCATCTTTCGTAGATTTTTTTATTTATTTATTTTTTGTTGTATATATATATTCTTCTCTATCTTCCGTAGGATTTTTGGTAGATAAATAAGAGAGAAAAAGAGAGAGAGAGAGAGAGCAAGAAAAAAAAAGGTGGGGGAAGGGGGGAGGGGGGTTAGCGAAGGTACTTTCCTCTTCCCGAGTTATTTGGGAACGAAAGTTTTTTTTTTTTTTCTTTGTTTTAAGTTATGGCGTTACAACTGCAGGGCGGAATATCGCGCACAGACCACTTGTAGGGAAAGTCGCAGAGGTAAATGGTACACGGTAATCAATTCTGTAATAACGTGTTGGCCCCGGGCGCTTGTTGGTCCCCCCCCTCTCCTCCCTGCTCTCCCTCTTCTCTCTCCTCTCCCCCCTCTCCCTCCTGTGCCCCTCCTCCCTCTCTCTCCTCTCCTCCCTTCTCCCTCCCTCCTCTCCCCCCTTCTCCCTCCCTCCTCTCCCCCTTCTCCCTCTCTCTCCTCCCCTCCCTTCTCCCTCCTCTCACCCTCTCCCTCTCTCTCCTCGACCCCTTTTCCTCCTTTTCCTCCTCGCTCCCCTTCCCCCTTTTATTCCTCCCCCCCTTTCCCCCTCTCCCCCTTCAGTCCTCCTTTGGGGGAGAGGGAGAACGATGATGAACGAGAAAGTTGGTGAAGATAATAACCATGAGGCAAAGGAAGAAACAAGAGGAGTAGAAGAATGAAAGAAAAATCTCGCACAGACGTAATTCATGCGTGCACTGGGAATAATACCCTCCCCCTCCCCCTCCCATAACACAGAACATTATCCTCGATGCATGGACACAAGACACGTGAACAAAGACGTAGGATCTAGAGCGCGTCTTAACTATTGGCAGGAACGAATGTCAAGGCAAGTAAACTAACAAAAACATAGGTTGATTGAGGGGAGAAGGGGCGCGGGGGAGGAGGGGGAGGCTGAGGGAGGGGGAGGATATGAGCTGGGAGGAGGGGGAGGAGGAGGGGGAAGGGGAGGAGGAGGGGGAAGGAGAGGAGGAGGGGGAAGGGGAGGAGGAGGGGGAGGGTAGGGGGGGGGGGAGAAGGAGAGGAGGAGGAAGAAGAAAAGGAGGAGGAAGAGGAAAAGGAGGGGGAGAGAGAGTAGGAGGAAAAGAGGAGGAAGAGGAAGGGGAGGAGGAGGAGGAGGAGGAGGAGGAGGAGGGGAGGAGGAGGAGGGGGAGGGGGAGGGGATGAGGAGGGAATACGGGCAGAAAGAACAGGTGGGGAGGGAAGTGGGATAAAAGAGAGGTGCAGGATAGGAGGAGATGGAGGAGGGAAAGGTTGAGGGAAGATGATAAGGCAAAGGATAGAAAGAAACGATATGGGGAGGAGAGAAGGGCAAGAGGCAAGAGGAGAAGGAGAGAAAGACTCAAGAGAGAGAAAGAGGCTGTGGAATAGGAAGGAGGAGGAGGAAGTGAAAACTGAGAGAGGATGATAATAAGGAAAGGGAAGAAATATGCGACTTAGGGGAGGAAAGGGCAGGGAGAATGGGGCATAAAAAGAAGTAGGAAGTGAGGGTTGAGGGAGGACTCGGGGGCATGGATAAGGAAGATGCCTGAGGGAGGGAGGGAGGGAGGGAGGGAGAGGGAGGGAGGGAGGGGGAGGGAGGGAGGGAGGGAGGACTCGGGTTGGAGGTGAGGGAGGGAGGACTCGGGTTGGAGGTGAGGGAGGAAAAACGATTGAGGAAGGGGAAAGGTATGGGGAGGAGGATAAGGAAGATGAAGGAATTGGGGGGAGGGGGAGGAATGTAGGAAGAGGAGGAGGAGGAAAGGGGAGGAGAGGGAGAAGGAAGGAAGAGGGGGAGGAATGGGGTGTGGGAGGAGAGGGAGAAAGAAGGAAGAGGGGGAGAAATAAGGATAGAGGGTAAGTAGGAAAAGAATGTGGATGAGAGGACGGGGGGAGGGAGAGAGGGTATGGGAGGGAGGGGCATCAGGGCAGGATAGGGTAGTACCAGACCTGAAAGACGTGAGAAGAGGCTGACGAGGAAGGGGCAGGGGGCAGGGCAGAGGGCAGGGGGGCAGAGGCAGGGGCATTGACGGGTACAGAGACAGGGGCAGATGCAGGGGCAGGGGACAGGGAGCAGGAGGAAGGAGGAAGGAGGCAAGGGACAGAGAACGGGAGGAGGAAGGAGGAAGGAGGCAGGGTACAGGGAGTAGGGGGGGGGGGCGAGGAGCAGTGCCGTGCCAGGGAGGTGAGCGTGGCCGACCTTGGGCGAGGAGGGAGGGAGGGAGGGAGGAGGGAGGGGGGAGGGAGGGGGAGGGAGGGAGGAGAGAGAGGGAGGGAGGGAGGGAGGGAGAGAGAGAGAGAGAGAGAGAGAGAGAGAGAGAGAGAGAGAGAGAGAGAGAGAGAGAGGAAGAGAGAGAGGAGGAGAGAGAGAGAGAGGAAGAGAGAGAGAGAGAGAGGAGAGACGACGAGAGAGAGAGAGGACGAGCGAGAGAGAGAAGAGAGAGATGAGAGAGAGAGATGAGAAGAGAGAGAGAGAGTGACAGACAGAGATGAGAGAGGAGAGGAGAGAGAGAGAGAGAGAGAGAGAGAGAGAGACCAGGAAGACACGGAAGAAGAAGAGCGGAGGTCCTATGATCGGCTCCTGTTGGCTGTTACTCCCTTTCCTTCGCCCCTTTTATTTATTTTTTTCTTCATCCCTCCGTTTCGCTCTTACGTGTCTACTTGGCTGTATAGTTATCGGTCTGTTTGTATAGATGCCAGTATATCTATATATTTTTTTAATGTATTAGTTTCTTTTGTTCTCTCTGTCTCTGTTTCTCTCTCTCTCTCTCTCTCTCTCTCTCTCTCTCTTCTCTCTCTCTCTCTCTGTTTCTTTCCCTCTCTCTCTCTCCCTCACCTAACTTCCCGCAACACTCCACAACCGCTTATATGGGTCATGAACCTCCCCCCCTCCCCTCCCTCCCCCCTTCCCCGACCCAACCAACCTGCCTTCCCTCCCCCCCTCCCCCTCCCTATCCTCCCTCCCTCGTTCGCTCGGCCCCACCACCTCCCCCTCTCTTCCCCCTCCTTCGTTCGCCCGTCCCACCGCCCTCCCCCTCCCTCTCCTCCCCCCTCCCTCTCCTCCCCCCTCCCTCTCCCTCTCCCCTCCCCCCTCCTTCGATACGCCCTCCAGAGAGCTTCCATTCATTCGCCATTCCACTTTCACCCGATCCACGCCCACGATGAACCCGGGCGCTCGATCCGGCCGCCAAGACACTCACTCGCTCACGCCACCTGTTACCTCTGAGGCTGGGTGGGTGTGCAGGGGAAGGAAGGAGGGAGGGAGGGGAGAAAGATGGGAAGGAAGGATGGAGGGAGGGGAAAGAGGAGGAAGGAGGGAAGGGAAGGAGGAGGAGGAGGAGGAGGAGGAGGAAAGGGGGAGGGGAGGAGGAGGGAGGTGAAGGAGGGGAAGAAGAAGAAGGAGGAGGAGAAGGAGTAAGGAGTGAAGGAAGGACTGGAGGGAGCGAGGGAGAGGGGTAAGAAGGGAAGGAAGGAGGGAGGGAGGGGAAGGGGGAGGAGGAGGAGGAGGAGGAGGAGGAGGAGGAGGGAGGGAAGGATGGAGGGAAGGATGGAGGGAGGGAGGAGGGAATAAGAGAAAGGAGGGAAGAGGAGAGGGAAGGAGGGACGGGGGTATAAAAAAAGGGAGATTAACGTGAG
>NC_051391.1:2496611-2504111 GCF_015228065.2 Penaeus monodon | reverse complement strand
TCACACAGAGCCATGACTACACACGAGGAAGGGCGAGGCGACTCAGCAACATTGATATAATGCAGACCGACCTTGGCATAATCTTTGGGCCTCTGCTATAACGGACACGTGCCAAAATAGGGGACAAAGAAGGGCGGGTAGGGAGGCTGAGGGGGTCGGTTGGGGGAGAGGCAGCTGGGGGAAGAGGAGGCGGGGATGGGGTAGGGAGAGGGTAGGTGGGGGGGGGAAATGGGATGGGGAGGAGGGAGAGGGAAGGTCGTGGGGGGAATGGGGAGAGGGGAGAGGGTAGGAGGAGGGAAGGGGAGGTGTAGGGGAAAGGGATGGGGAGGAGGAGGAGCAAGAGGGAAGGGGAGAGGAGGGGGGGGGGCGAGGTCAGGGGATGACGTGCGGGAAATGTAAGGAAATGAGGAGACATGGGAGAGAGGAAATGGTGTACGTATAAAGGATAATTTGAAAGAGAGAAGAAAGAAGGAAAGAGAAGCAGCGTCTGTTCAACGTGCATGATTATACACGTAATCTAGATTGAATGACTGCGATGTACATGTAAAGCAATATGTTCACTAAATTAATATGTATTTACGACTCTCTTTCTACGCGTTCTGTTACGATTTAAAACTCTCAATTTTCTCAACTAAGCGAAATTAAATCTTGTAGTTGATTCCAAGTCTTTTTTCATACATTGGAAAGATGCAGTTAGATCAAATATCGTAAATCAACAGCACAGGTTGGCGCCAATACTTGCAATATCAATACAACACCAAAGAACTGTTTTCTTGGGCTCTTACTCTAGGACAAGCGCCAATTAATATTATTGCCTTCTTGAGAGACCTATGGAAATAAATTCCCAAAGAAAACGAGGTGCTAATAATGAAGAATAAGGACTAATCTGAAACTAGCAAGATGGATGGAGGTGTTCGTAAACTTTCTGCATCGCCAGTGAAAATCCCGCCAAAAAAAACACATCACAGACGATTACTAGAACGCAGAACGCAACGCCTGTTTAAGACAAACGACCATCCAGCACAGTAATTTACGCGCTCTTCGCTAGCTCTCCACTCTCAAAGTACTCACTCGATACCCCCGGCGTTCCTTGCCTCGCCGTGCACGCTCGTTGTACAAACCCCCTGCGTTCTGTGAAGTGAGATGAACCGCTGACTCACTCCCGCTGGAATGCCATCGTGCATTGTTAGCGAGTGAAACGATCACATCCTCCTGTGTGATACGCTCCTGTGCTCTATGCCTTTGTTTCTTTATTTCTTCGTTCTCTGTAATTCCGTCCTTTATCCCTCGTGTTTCGTTTTTTGTTTTTTGTTTGTTTGTTTGTTTTTGTTTTGGTTGGTAGACGTGTATTTCCTAGGCATCTGTGTTATGCGTCTTACCATCAAGGATATGGATTGACGGGTTAATTATGTGATGGTGATTATGGCTCTACCGAGGCGTCCGTGTTATTAGAAAGTGAGAAAGGGTTCCAGCTGCAGTTCTAGAAAGCCTGCGGTGATCCGTTAAGGAAACCTGGACACCGCGTATTGCCATGCGTGAAGTGGCATGCATACAAGTGCCATACACCATGAATAAGATCAATACAGAGCTACACCGAAGAACGTCAAGACAACGGACCTTAGACGAGGAAATGAAATCCCACAATAGCATTCGCTTTTGAAGTACGGCACGTCACTACCAGGCCCCTGAAGACCGGGAATGAAATCAAGAAAATGAAAAGCAGGTCAATTGTCAAGGGCTTTCGACCGAGGACCTCGAGGGGAAAGTGAGCAATGTTGACGAAGAGAGAAAGGTGTATGGGTATTTTTATGGGTAGTTGCCCCTCCCCCCCCTTTTTTCCCCACCTAACCCCCCATCCCCTCTCCCCCTCTCCCACCGTCTCCCATGCGTGCCTTCTCGAACAGACTGATGGGAATGAGAGTGGCTTGACCTCAGCTGCTGCTCAGGTGTTTTTTTTTCTGTTTATGGTGCCAGTTATCTCTCTCTCTCTCTCTCTCTCTCTCTCTCTCTCTCTCTCTCTCTCTCTCTCTCTCTCTCTCTCTCCTCTCTTCTCTCTCTCTCCTCCCTCTCTCTCTTTCTCTCTCTCTCTCTCCCTCTGTTTCTCTCCCTCTCCCTTTCTCTCCCTCTCTCTTTCTCTCCCTCTCTCTTTCTCTCTCCCTTCTCTCTCACCTTATGCATACAAACATATGTAAATACATACATACATATATGCATACATAAATGCACACATTTATGCATACATATATGCGCATACACACACACGAGCACACACACACACACGCGTATGCGTTTGAGTGCAAATAAATATTTTATGACTACTATAAAATGAAAAGTTCCACATTTCCCTGCAAGATTGGTATCTATCGTCGCGTTGAAATCACCCACGAAATATCTTTATGTCGCGCAATGTCAAGGAAAGTTTAGAAAAGTTAAAATATTGATGAAATTACTAATGGTGTCATGAGAAAGCTACTTACTCAGCTGGACTTGCAATAGCTCTTGATTCTTTTTTTTTATATTGCAAGACTGACAAGAACAGTGGCTAAATTGCATTGCCTGCCCCGTGGTGTTTTCTACGATGCCCAATAAAAAAGTATATGGTTATTGGTACCTTTCAACCTTCCAAGGGTCCAGTCTACTTTCACATTAGAAATGACGAATTTATCATAAACAAGGGTGCACAAACAAACAAATAACAACAAAAACAACAACAAAAAACAGCCATACGAATGATGATCAGCTTTTAACTTTCAATAACAATAACAATCAATGTGATTTCTTCTATTTAATTGGTTATTATATGATGTGACTGAAGAGTTTGTGTGTGAAAAGACTTTTGTTTTTGTTTCATTTCTTTTGTATTTTTGGTGTTGTTAAATTACAAAGTGTCATTAAATTGGGAGTTAAATTATCATGAGTTATTCAATTCGGAATTAAATTATCAAGTATCATTAGGTTATCAGTCATTAAATTATATATTAGTTGAATTATCAGTGTCATTACATTATCAGTTAAATTATGAGTCGTGTTTGATGATGATGATGATGATAATTAGCAATATCATTATTATTATTATTATTACTATTATTATTGTTGTTGTTATTATCGTTATTATTGTTATTATTATTATTATTATTATTATTATTATTATTATTATTATTATTATCATTATTATTATTATTATCATTATTATTATCATCATCAACATTTCATTATTATTATCATAACGGTTACCATTACTCTCATAAATATTATCATTATTCCATTAACATTATCGTAATCTTCATCATTACTCTTTTTATCCTTATCATCAAAATTATATCCATTTTTGTCATAATTGATGTAATTATGAAAGGCGAATTATCTCTTAATAAACTAACAAACAAAACAAAATACATTATTTTTTTTTAATATCTTATAATTCCTTATCTGTAAACTCTTTGCTATTTTTAAAAGTTTGCGTTTATTAACATTTCTGCGTTTTCTACCGATCAGTTCTGTTATTGATATCGATATCTTTATCTCTCTCTTTTTTCTTTCTTTCTGTTTCTCATTCTCTTTCTTCTCTCTCTCTCTCTCTCTCTCTCTTCTCTTCTCTTTCTTTGTCTCTTGCTCTTCTCTCTCTTCTTCTCTCTCTCTCTCTGCTCTCTCTCTCTTTCGTTTCTCTCTCTTTCTCTCTCTCTCTCTCTCTCTTCTTTCTCTCTCTTCTTTCTTTCTTTTTCTTCCTTTCTCTCTCTCTCTCTCTCTCTCTCTCTCTCCTTTTCCCCTCCTTCTCCTTCTACTCATTTCTGGTCCTTACTCCTTCCTTCTGTATTTTCATCTCTCTTTTTCCTCCCTTTCTCTTTATATCTCCCATTTCCTTCTTCGTTCTTCTCTATCTATTTCCTCCTACGTTTCTATACTGTATAAACCACACACACACACACACATACACACACACACACACACACACACACACACACACACACACACACACACACACACACACACACACACACACAACACACAAGCTAAACAGCACACACAAAGAGAAAAAAACGAAAACAAACAACAAGCAACACAAAAACACAACAAAACAAAAACACACACAAACAAACAAACAAAAACACAAAAAAAAAAGTACAAGTAAATGAACAGCAAGAAAGAAGAAAAAAAGAAAAAAGAAGAAGAAGAAGAAGAAAGAAAAAAAAAAGAAAAAGAAGAAGAAAAGAAAGAAAAGAAGAAAAGAAAAAAAAAAAAGAGAAGAAAAAAAAAAGAAAGAAAAAGAAGAAAAGAAAAAGAAAAAGAAGACCAAAAAGAAGAAGAAGAAGAAGAAGAAGAAGAAGAAGAAGAAGAAGAAGAAAAGCCCGCTGCCTCCTGCCCCGCCCCCGAGGCGTGACCCGGCCATCTGTTCGAACAAGTAACCAGCGGAATATTATAACATTCTGCCGACCTTCGCTTTGTTTCTCTGTGATGACGAAATCGCAGGAGATGATGGGAGGGGATTCGTTGATTTGTGTGTGTGAGTGTGCGTGCGTGTGTGTGTGTGTGTGTGTGTGTGCGTGCGTGCGTGTGTGTGTGTGTGTGTTGTGTGTGTGTGTGTGTGTGTGGTGTGTGTGGTGTGTGTGTGTGTGTGTGTGTGTGCTTTTGATGCCGTGTTTCCAAGAGGGTGTGTACATGCGTGTGTTTTGTGAATGTTGAATGTGTTTATATGTGAATGAATGTGTTAATGTTTTGTAAAAGTTGAGTTAAAAGACGTGTATAGAGGTAACAAGTAAAGAAAAAAAAATTGTGAAAAAGGACAGATAAAATATAGAGAGAAAAATAACAGATAAAAAAGAAAGAAGAAAGAGAAGTAATAAATAAGTGAAAAAAAACAGAAAATAAGTAATTGATAAATGAAAAAAAAAAGAAAATAAGTAATTGATAAATGAAAAAAAAAACAATAAGAAAAACAGAAAAAAGAAGAGAGAAAGAAGAAATAAAAGAAAAAAGAAGAGAAATACACGAAAAAGAAGAGAAATTATATATATGTGAAAAAAAGAGAAAAAAGAATAACTGATAAATAATAATAATAAAAAGAAATGATAGAGAAATGAAAAGAAACACAAAAAGAAGAGAAAAAAAGAGACAGAAAGACAAAAACATAAGTAACATAAAATAAACAAATAAAAATAAACAAAAGAAAGAGAAATAAAAATAGATAAAGAAAATAGCATAAATAAAACAAAGAGAAATAAAGATAAAATGAAATAACGTAACACAGATGCATTGAGGATAGCGTACGAAATGCAAATGGATCGGACGGGAAGCTCGTGGTTTTTCGGACCGTTGTCGACGCCACAGCGGCAATTACGTCATCCTGTGGGCGCTGGTGCTCGTCTCCGTTCACCCCCTCCCCCCTCTCCCCCCCTCTCCCCCTTTCTCAACCCCCTCCCCCCCTCTCCCTCCCTCTCCCCCTATCTCAACCCCCCCTCCCCCTCCCTCCTCCTCCCTCTCCCCCTATCTCAACCCCCCCCTCCCTCCCTCCCTCCCCCCTCACCCCCTATCTCAACCCCCTCCCCCCTCTCCCTCCCTCCCCCTTCCTCCCCCCTCTCCCCCTATCTCAACCCCCCTCCCCCTTCCCCCTCCTCTCCCCCTATCTCAACCCCCCTCCCCCCCTCTCCCTCCCTCTATCCCCTCCTTTAATCCCTCATTCACCTTTCCATTAATCGTCCTCTCATCTCCTTTCCCCCATTCTTCCTTCTCTCCTTTCTCCTTATTCCTTCCTTCTCTCTTTTTTTCCTTATTCCTCCCTTCTCTCCTTTCTCCTTCTTCCTCCCCTCTTCCCTTCTCCCCCATTCTTCCTTCTCTGCTTTCTCCTTCTTCCTCCCCTCTCCCCTTCTCCCCCATTCTTCCTTCTCCCCTTTCTCCTTATTCCCCCCTCTCCCCTTCTCCCCTTTCTCCTTATTCCCCCCTCTCCCCTTCTCCCCTTTCTCCTTATTCCTCCCCTCTCCCCCTACCTCTCTCCTCCCTTAACCCCCCCCCCCATTCTTCCTCCTCTCCCCCACAGCCCCCTGTCACCCCCTTCCCCCTTCCCCCTCACACACACGAATGTAGCTAAGTTACTTGCAGTGTGAATGGGGCACTGGTTCATTACTGTTACTTTCACGTTCTTGACACACCCTCTCCTCCCTCCCTCCCTCCCTCCCTCCCTCCCTCCCTCCCTCCCTCCCTCTCCTCCCTTCTCTCTCTTCTCTCTCTCTCTTTTCTCCTCTCTCTCTTTTCTCCTCTCTTCTCTTTTCTCTTCTCTTCTCTCTCTTTCTCTCTCTCCTTCTCTTCTCTTCTCTTCTCCTCTCTCTCTCTCTTCTCTTTTCTCTCTTCTCTCTCTTCTCTTTCTCTCTCTCTCCCTCCTTTCTCTCTCCCCTCCCTTTCTCTCCCTCCCCCTCTTCTTCTCTCTCTCCCTTTTCTTTCCTCTCTCCCCCTCCCTCCTTTCCCCTCTCTCCCCCTCTATCTTTCTCTCTCCCCCTCTATCTTTCTCTCTCTCTCTCTCTCTCTCTCTCTCTCTCTCTCTCTCTCTCTCTCTCTCTCTCTCACTCTCCCGAAGTTCACATCAGTAAAAAAAAACAAAAACACTTTCCCATGCGTGTATGTACGCACGCAAGTGTGTGTATATATATATGTATACATGTCTGTCTATCTGTCTCGCGGTCCTTCAACCTGTTATTGACTTTCTCTGAAGGGAGGGGGTAGGGGTGGGGAAGGGGGGAGGGGGAGGGGAAGTGGTGAGGAAGGGAGAGGGGGAGGGGAGGGGAGGGGAGGGGGAGGGAAGGGGTTGGGGGAGGGGGAGGAAAGCTATTAACGATACACGTTGGATATTTCCTTAATGAGTTCAAAGGGCAGTGTAAAGTATAATTTTTCCAAGAGGAACATGTTCACTTGAGGTGCCCGCTTGTTGTGCTTGTGCGTGTGTGCTTGTGGTGTTTGGACTTGCTTCGTTTTGCCTGTGTGCTTGTTAGTGTTTGTGTGGGTGTGGGTGTGTTTCTCTCTCTCTATCTCTATCTCTATCTATCTAAAGACAGACAGACAGACAGACAGAGACAAAGGCAGACAGACAGACAGACAGAGACAAAGACAGACAGACAGACAGAGACAAAGACAGACAAAAAAGACAAAGACAGAAAGACGACAGGGCAAAGACAGCAAAGAAAGCAGACAGAGACAGAAAAACAGAAGGGCAAAAGACAGACAACAGGACAAAAAAGGGCAGACAGAGACAAAGAAGGAAAAAGACAGACAAAAAAGACAAAAAAAGACAAAAACAGACAGACAAAGAACAGACAGACAAAACCGAAAACAAAAAGACAGACAGACAGACAAAAAAGACCAAAGACAGCAGGAAAAGACGCAGACAGGGCAAAAACAGACAGAAGGCAAAGACAGACAAGAAAACAAAGACAGACAGAAGACAGAGACAAAGACGGGCAGACAGAAAGGGCAAAAAAGACAAAGACAAAAACAAAAACAGAAAAAGGGCAAAGA
>NC_051391.1:2473659-2483659 GCF_015228065.2 Penaeus monodon | reverse complement strand
TGGTCACCGGATAGGCAAGTCAACCCAAGATAGCCATTATATCTGTACATATATGTTTATCTCTCTGTCCCATCTTTCCTCTTAATATATCTCTCCCCACTTTTATCTTCCTTTCTCTTTTTCTCTGTCTCTTCCCTTCTCTCCGAATGTAACTCTGTTACTGTATGTGTATTTGTCTTTACCTAATTTACATTAAAAAAAAAGAGAAGCCATCCCATCCCAAAAAGGGGCGATAAAACCCCTTAGACTCCTTAAACATTCGCGGGATTACCCCTAAATATTATATTATATATATATATATATATATATTTTAATATTTTATATATATATATATAATATTATATTAAAAGGGAGAGAGAGAGAGAGAGAGAGGAGAAGGAGAAGGGGGGAGAAGAGAGAGAAGAAGAGAAAGAGAGAGAAAAAGAGGGAAAAGAGAGTGGGAAAGAGAGAGAAAGAGAGAGAGAGAGGGGGGGAGAGAGAGAGAGAGAGAGAGAAGAGGAAAAGAGAGAGAGAGATACTAAAAAAAAAATTAAGAAAAAAACTAGAAACGAGAGAAAGAAAGAAAAAATTAATCCGAGTTCAGGAAGTACAAGCCTATTTTATTATTATTATTATTTTATTATTACAAAGACTTCAAGTTGGAAATAAAATCCAGATCAATTTTAATTAAATCCAGACTCAATTAGCAAACAATCGTAATAATATTTTAAATTTAAACCCTTGGATTGTGCCGTTTTATAGCATTAGGATTTCAAAATATAATTTAATCCACCATTTTTTTCGCTTTATTATTGTATTTTTCCGTTTTTTATATACACGAGTCATCGTCATATCTACAAATGAAAATGTGAGCTTCTTTCAGTCTGTCTGTCTATCTGTCTGTCTCTTTGTTTGTCTGTCTATCGTCTGTTTGTCAGTCTGTCTGTTTCTCTTTGTTTGTCTATCAGTCTGTCTGTCTCTTTGTTTGTCTGTCTATCGTCTTTTTGTCAATCTGTCTGTTTCTTTTTTTTGGTTATCTTTGTTTGTCCTTTGTTTGTTATTGTCTTTTTGTCTCTTTTTGTTACTGCCTCTTGTTTGTCTATCTGTCTGTCTATCGTTTGTTTGTCTACCTATCACATATTTGTCTGTCTATTGTATATTTGTCAACCAGTCTACCAGTCTACCAGTCTACCTAGGATGTTTTTCTCTTCGTCTTAATGTCTGTCTGTCATGAAGAATGTCTGTCGAGTCTGTCTGCATGCCTCCTTCTCTCCCTTTGCAACATATGTCATAAAAAAGCAGTTCTAATGACATTTAATGACATGTTTGTGTTCATTACTAACTTCACTTCTTGGCAAACTATGTTTAATCAAATGACAAAAAAGCCGCTTTTTAAAAAATATATATTTCTATAATCTCAAATATTTCGAAAAAGATATTTAGTCAATAACAATCATACACCTTTTGATTAACTGTTAATTGCTCACAAAGTATTTTTTTCTCTTTTTCCGATATTTAGTCAATAACAATCATACACCTTTTCTTTTTCCCCCGAAAAAAAAAAAATAAAAAACAAACCCCTTACATAGACCTTCCGTGGCGATAGGTTTTACTCTTCTCTTTTTTTAAATTTTTTTTTCCCCCCCCTTTTTTTTTTCCCCTTTTTTTTAAAAAAAAAAAAAAGGGGTTTTTTTTTTTTTCCCCCCCCCTTTCCCCCCCCCTCCTCTCTTCTCTCTCTTTCTTCTCTCTTCTCTATCTCTTTTTTCCCCCTTTCTCTCTCTCCCCTCTCTTCACCCCTCACTCACTCAAAACATCCTTTTCACTCAGTCTCTCTCTCCCCCTTTTCTCTCTCTTCTTCTCTCCCCTTCCCCTCTCTCTCTCTTCTCCCCTCCCCTCTCTCTTTTATTCTGTCTAAACCTATCTCTCTCTCTCCCTCTCTCCTCCTCTCTCCTCTTCCTTCCCATCTACTCTCTATCTAATCTATTTCATTCCCCCCACTCACTCACTCACTCAGTCTCTCTCTCTCTTCCTCCTCTCTCTTCTCTCCTCCCTCTCTCTCTCCTTTCCCTCTCCCTCTCTCCCCTTCTTTTTCCTCCAACCCTTCATCATATCTTACCTTTTTCTCTCTTCGCTTACTATCTGTTTTATCACAGCTAGACAGACAAACAGACAGATAGCTATATATAGATGGATATAGATAAATAGATAGATAGATATAGAAAGAGCAGTGCCCAATACTAGGTCAAACAACTCTATAAGGGTGACAGTGCCAATAAAATGTACATGCAATAGTATCGAGTGACAGCGCCAGCCAAACGGTGCCATGTGACAGTGCCAGCGGATAGTGCCACAAATGGTGAACAGGAGACAGGTGAGTGAAGGTAGAGATAATTTACACTAATGATGACTACACTTGTTAGCTCTGCGTGATTTGACGAAATTATGTGCATGAAAATTAAAATGAATAAATAAATAAATAAAAAAAAAATAAAGGAAGAGAGAAGAGAGAGAGAGAGGAGAGAGGGGAGAGGAAAAGAGAGAGAAAAAGAGGGGAAGAGAGAGAGAGGGGGGCCCAAGACAGACAAGAAGAGAGAGAGAGGGGGAAAAGAGAGAGAAAAAGGGGAAAAGAGAGGAGGGGAGAGAGAGAGAAGAGAGGGGGAGAGAGAGAGGGGGAGGGGGGAGAGAGAGGGGGAGGGGGAGAGGGGGAGAGGGGAAGAGAGAGGGGAGAGGGGAGACAGACAGACGGGACAGAAGAAAAGAAAAGGAGAGAGAGGAAAAGGAGAGAGATAGATAAGAGAGAGAGAGAGAAAGAGAGGGGGAAGAGAGAGAGAAGAGAGGGGAAAAGGAGAAAAAGGGGGAGAGAGAGAGGGGAGAGAGAGAGAAAAGAGGAGAGAGACAGAAGGAAGAAAAACCCAGAGACAGAGACAGGGGACAGAAAAAGAAAAGAGAGAGGGAAGAGAGAGAAAAAGGGGGAGAAAAGGGGAGAGGGGAGAGGGGGAGGGAGAGGGAGAGGGAGAGGGGAGGGAAGGGAGAGGGGAGAGGAAGGGGGAAAGGGGGGGACAGAGAGGGGAAGAAGAACAGAGAGAGAGAGTGAGGGGGTGTAAAAGAAAAGAGAAAAAGAAAAAGAGAAATGGAATTTAAAAACCCCCAAGAACGACAAGAAAAAAAATTTAAAATTTTGAGAAAAAACCAAAACAAAGGGGAAAGAATTAAAAAGAAAAAAAAAATTTTAAAAAAACCGGGTTAAAGTGTTAGTTTTTTTTTTTATTATTCACCTTTTTCCCACCTATAAAACTTTTTTTCACATAATTGTCTTTACCCAAAATTTGGGTGTTTTTTAAAAAAATAATTACGTCACTATTGCTAGTAATATCACTATTATTATTATCATCTTCATTTTCGTTATCAACTGTTATCGTTATCATCCCCTTTTCATGACCCCCCATACAGACCGGGGAAATAGAGGCAGAAAAGGAAAAGATAGACAGAGAGATTAAAAAAAAACAGAAAAAACCAAAAGAGAGAGAGAGAAAAAAAAGAGAGAGAAGGGGGAGAGAGAGAGAGAGAGGGGAGAGAGAGAGAGAGAGAGAGAGAGGGGAGAGAGAGGGGGAGAGGAGAGAGGAAAGAGAAGATAGACCAGATAGATAATAGATAGACAGAAAAGACATATAGACAGCAACAGGGCAGAAAAGATAGACATATAGACAGCAGGGCAGCAGGGCAGATAGATAATAGACAGATAGATTTGGGTGGAGAAGAGAGAGAGAGGGAGAGGAAAAGAGGTAGAGAGGAAAAGAGGAGAGAGAGAGGAAAAAGACAGTAGATAGATGATGACAAGGTTTGACATATAGCCCGCAGACAGACCCGACAGATAGATAATAGGGCAGGGTAGATTGGATGGGAAGGGGGAGGGGAGGGGGAGAGGGGAGAGAGGGGGGGAGGAAAAGAGAGAGAGAGAAGAGAGAGGGGGAGAGAGAGGGGGAGAGAGGGGAGAGAAGAAAAGGGCAGATAGATAGATAGATAAAACAGTTTGCATATAGACAGCAGACAGCAGACAGATAGATAGATAGACAGATTTTGATTGGAATAGAGAGGGGGAGAGAGAGAGAGAGGGGAGACGAGAGAAGGGGAGAGAGGGGTAGAAGGGGAGAGGAGAAGGGGAAAAAAAAAAAAGAAAATTGAACATTACCCAAAACCCCAAATTAAAAAAAAGGGGCCAAGGGGAAAAAATATACAAATAATAAAGATAATAATAAATAATAATAATAATAAAAATAATAAAAATAAAAAAATAATAATAATAATAAAAATAATAACAAAAAAAACAAAACCAAAAACAAAAACAATAATTTAAAAATAATAAATTTAAAAATAATAAAAATAATAAATAATAAAAATAATTAAAAATAATAACAACAACAACACCCAAAAAACTAAGTAAAAAAAAAATATTTTGGAGTATAGAAAGTATTACTTAAATATAATAATTTTTTTTTGGGGGGGGATAAGAACGGTTTTATGGGAGAGGTGGAGGAAGGGAAAGAGAAAGGTTTAAAAATCATTGTGGAAGTGAGATAGAAGAGAAATTTGATAGAAATGATAGGGGAGAGAGAGAGAGAGAGAGAGGCGAAGAGGAGAGGGAGGAAGGAAAGAGAGAAGAAAGGGAAGACAAGGGAGAAAGGAAAGAGGAGAAAATAAGAGAGAAAGAGAGAAAAAGAGAAGAGGAGAGGGACGAGAGGAGAGGGGGAGAGGAGAGGAGAAAGAGAGAGAGAGAGAGAGAAGAGAGAGAGAAAAGAAGAGAAAAAGAGAGAGAGAGAGAGAGAGAAAAGAAAAGAAGAGAAAAAGAGAGAAAAGAGAAAAAGAGAGAGAGAATAGGAAAGAGACAGAGAGGAGAGAGAGAAGAGGAGAGAGGAGAGAGAGAGAGAAAACAGAAGACAGACACCGACAGAAAGAGAAAAAAAGAGAGAGAAAAAAGAGAGAAAGAGAAGAGAGAGAGAGAGACTGACAGACAGACAAGTAAACAGAGAAACACGTAGACCTATAAACAGCACAGAAAAGACCACAAAAGAGAGCAACATTCTCCTCTCCAGCAATAAAGAAAAAAAAGAAAAAAAAAGAAAAGAAAAAGAAAAAGAAAAAAGAAAAAAGAAAAAGAAAGAAAGAAAGGAAAAAAAAATAAGAAAAGGAAAGAGAAAAGAGAGACAAAAATAAAGAAAAAAATAAAGAAAAAAAACAGTGAAAAAAATAAAGAAAAAAACAGAGAAAAAAATAAGAAAAAAACAAAACAAAAACAAACAAATAAAAAATAAAATAAAATTGAACGCAACAAAACAAAGCAAAACAAAAACAAATAAATAGATAATAAAAAAAAATGAATAAATAAATAGATTGACCCGTAGGGGGTCCCATCGCCCGCGCAAGGTGTTTCGCGTTGTGGGGGGATGCCTTCAGTTCTTTAAATTGGCATCTTCATTCTGTGCGCAATGGAGCCGTGAGACCATTTGCACATGTCACAACAACAACAAAACACAACATCATAAACCCAAACTAAATAACACAATATGAACAACAACGGGCCAACAATTCGACACTTTAAACCAATAAAAAATCAACACGAATACAACACAGACCAAAATAACAACAAGAGAATAAAACGAAACGAATGAGGGGGAATAATAAAAAATAAAAGGCGGATTCACTAACAGGCGAGGGGGGGGGGAGGGGCGGGGAATAATTGCAATAACAATTACAATAAATCTTCGACACAATTGGTGTTTCCCGATTTCATCTTCTATTCCTTAAGGTCGACTTTAAGGACAAGACAAACAATAACAAAAACAACAACAAACAACAAACAAAACACAACAACATAACAACAACACAACAACAATAACAATAACAGCAACAACAACAATAATAACAACAACAATAATAACAATAACAACAACAACGACAACAACAACAACAACTAACAACAACAACTAATAACAACAACAACAATAACAACAACAGCAACAACAACAATAATACCAGTATGTCCTCGATACGATAAATGTTATTAATTATATCCCCGTGTTATATTTCTTGAAGTTAATAAAAGCAATACTAACAAATACTAATCGTATTATTACATTTTTGAAAAATGATTTATTAACACCATCAGACCAAAACAAGAAAATAAAAATCATACATTGCATAAAACATAAAAAAAAATTCCTTCTTTTTCGGATACCTTAGACACTGATTAGACTTGCCATTTCAGACCTTATGCCAAGGTTGCATAAGAAGCAGATTTGCTCCTCATAGCAGCGCCTTCGATTCTGCATGTTCAAGGGAATGTTCCGAATGTTGCAAAAAAAAAAAAAAAAAAAAAAACTGTCAAGGCGAATCGTAAATTTTAGGATGCAGCGAATGCTTATGTTCAGAAATGTTCTGGTTGTCACGAATGAACAGAATAAGTGAGATATTAAGAAAGAACCAGAATGAAGATACACAGATGGATAGGTGGAGGGATATGGAGAATGAAAGAATAAGAAGGAGAAAGAGAGAGAGAGAGAGAGAGAGAGAGAGAGAGAGAGAGAGAGGAGAGAGAGAGAGAGAGAGAGAGAGAGAGAGAGAGAGAGAAAGGAGGGAAGGAGAAAGAGAGAGAGAGGGGGAGACAGACAGACGGCGGAGATAGAGAGAAAGAGAGAGAGAGAGAGAGAGAGAATAAAAGAAATCTAAAATCTAGAATTACGAACAATCTATTCTCATAAAAAAAGAAGTTTACATTACCTCCTTCAGCAAACTGCAGAATGATTCCCTTATACAACGTAATGATTACAGCGCTGTAATGTTACATCTTCATCACACTAATTCACATAAAGATTCAAGATCGAAACGCTAATTACATATCCGGAAATTATTCATAATCATTCTTGTTATTTCTCATGTTTATTACAGTGGAAACAGAATTCAAAACATTGAATTCAGGATAATTCATTCAGTCATATTTTATCATCATGCTCCCTTCTTCCTCGGAGGAATAGCACTTCATGACGGCCGTAATGTCATGCAGAAATGTCTAGAACAAGCATGATCTTGTGATTTGAGAAGGATAACGATGTTGCATGATCATGAGCCGTAAAAGATGTAAAAAAAAAAAAAAAACGTTTATTATGATTATGGTCTTGTTTTTCAAGTTCCCTTCTCCGGGTCTTTATTCCTCTGTCTGTTTGTCTGTCTTTCTTTTTCTTTTTTCCATTCTCTTTCGCTTTCTTTTTCTTCTCTATGCTCTCTTTCCATCTCTCTCTCTCTCTCTCTCTCTCTCTCTCTCTCTCTCTCTCTCTCTCTCTCTCTCTCTCTCATCATCATCATTATTATCTTTATCATCACACTGATTATCACAATAATTATTATCATTATTCTATAACTATCACTATGATTAGGATTATAATTTTTATTATCATCATCATTTCAATCTCCTCCACACTTCGCATTTCGATCTTCAACTGTCAGCGATCAAAATAAATAAATGAATAAATAGATAAATAAATAAATAAATAAATAAATAAATAAATAAATAAATGAATGAATGAACAAGATAAGATAAATAAATAAATAAATAAAAACGACGCAGCCATTTTATTACAATTTATACCTTTACTGCAGATGGTGCGCTTATGCACTTAATCTCGAAATTTGCAACATGTATTTCTGTACACCGCCAATTAAGTACAAAACGAAACTTGCTATAAATTCAAATAACTCTCGTGTAAGTTCTATAACGGTCTTTTTTCGAATTTAAAACTCAAATTTAAATCTCAGGTTTTCCGTTATGAAGATTTCTAACGTCTGTGAATTTCGAACGGTAATTAACTAAGAAAATAATCTCCTGGCTTTTGATTCAGAGAGATTACTGAAGTCCGCGCTTGTCATAATTCACACGAGTTTGCAGCGTAAATAGAAAAAAAGAAAAGAAAAAAAAAAAAGAAGAAAAGAAAAGATCTTTTTTTCTTCGGTTTTGAACAGAAAAGTGGCGTGTTTTTTTTTTTTTTTTTTTTTTTTTTTTTTTTTTTTTTTTTGTGGGAGAGAGATTTGTTATTATTATCGTTTCTGAAGGATGGAAATACTCTTTATATTTATCGAATGTCTGCTATAAAGTGCGGGATTGTTTTATATAATAGAGTATGCTTTTTTTAATGTTAGTAAGAAATATAGTACATGATGATAATTCTTATTATAATTTTTCACCGGATATCTTTTTTCCTTTGTAATGAAAATATTTTAATATTATATATATATATTATATATATATATATAATGATAATATATATATTTTTTTTTTTTTTTTTTTTTTTTTCTATTTCTTCTCATAATCGTTTTTTTTCTTTCCTTTCTCTCTCTCTCTGCCCTCTTCCTTTCCTTCTTCATCTTATAATCATTATTGTTATCTCCTCCTTTTCTTCTTCTATCTTTCCTCACTTTCCTTTCTTTACTATTCTCCTTCCTTCTTCCTATTTTTCTTATTATCCTCATTTTTCTTCTCTCTTCTCTTCTATTAATCCCTTTTCCTCCCCTTCTCCCTCTTCTTCCTTCCAGTCCTTCACTTTCTTTATTCCTATTTCCCTCCTTTCTCCTTTAATTTCCTATCCCCCTTTTATTATTCTCTCCCCTCTTCTCACCTTCTTTATTCCTATCCCCCCTTCCCCCCTCCCCTCGTCTCTCTTCCTCCCCCCTCCCCCTCCCCCTCCCCCCTCCCCTCGTCTTCTTCCTCTCCCCCCCCCCCCCTCCCCCCTCCCCCTCCCCCTCCCCCCTCGTGTTGCCCCGTAAGTGTAATAAAGTAGCGTTTGTCTGTTTGTTTTTTTCAGCTAATTCAAGTTGTAAGGAGGGGTGTTTGCCATTTTTCAAAAGTTAGACTTGGGTTTCCCTCTTCCATCTTCCTCCTCTCCTCCTTCTCCTCTCCTCCCTCCCCTATCTCTCTCTCTTTCTTTCTTTCTCTTTATTTCTATCTCTCTCTCTCTTCTCTCCTTTCTCTCTTTTCCTTTTTTTTCTTATTTTCTCTCTCTCTCTCTCTCTCTTTCATCTTTCTCTCTCTCTCTCTCTCTTCTCTCTTCCTCTTCTCTCTCTCTCTCTCTCTCCTCCTCTCTCTCTCTCTCTCTCTTCTCTCTCTCTATCGTCCATTCCCTATCCTCTTCCCCTTCCTCTCTCCTCAATTATCTTCCTCTCTTCCTCCTTCTATTCTTTACTTCATCCTTCTCCTCTTCCCCGCATCTTCTTAATTGTTCTTCTCCCCTCATCCTTTCTTCATCACTTTCCTTTCTCCTCCTCTTTATCACATCCCCTTTTGTTCTCCCTTTCCCCCTCCGCCTCACCCCTTGACCCCCCCTCCCCCTCCCTACCCATTTCGCCTCCCCCCCCCCCTCCCCCCAATCCTTCCTCTTCGCCTTAGGCAAATACCACTTTCTCGCTTCCTCCTTCACCTACACTTCACACTTTTTTCCCCTCTTCTTTCTCTCGGCCTCTCTCTCTCTCTCTCTCTCTCTTCTCTCTCTTTCCCTCTTTCCCTCTTTTTCTCTCCCTCTTTGAGTCCCACTCTTTTTTCTCCCTCTCCTTCTCCCCCTCTCTTTCTTTCTCCCTCTTTCTCCCTTCCCCGTCTTTCTCTCTCTCTCCCGTCTCTCCATCGGCCTCTCTTTCTCTCCCCCTCTTTCTCTCTTTCGTCTCTCTCTCCCCCTCTCTTTCTCTCCCTCTCTTTCGCTCTCCCTCTATCTCTCTCCCCCGTCTCTCTCTCTCTCTCGAAGGCGCCGAGTGTTGTCTCAGGGTGCATTCGAGATGATGTCCATTACGCAGGGTTCACGGTCTTGGAAATTCGGATATGGGGGGGGAGTGGAAAAGGAGAGGGAGGGAGGAGGTGAGGGGAGGGAGGGGTGAGGGAGGGAGGAAGGGGGTGCAGGAGGGAGGGGGAAAAGGGGAGGAGGGGAGGGTAGGATGAGGAGGGAGGGGTAAAGGGAGAGGGGGGGTTTGGGGGAAGGGAAAAGGGGGG
>NC_051391.1:2456593-2473559 GCF_015228065.2 Penaeus monodon | reverse complement strand
CCCCCCCCCCAGAATTTTGGCAGTCTGATGGACTTGCTTCAGCCAAGAGTTCCGTGGCCTTCCCCTTGGTCTTCTCCTGCCTGGGTCAACCTCTCGGATTATCCCCAGGAAAACGAGCCACATGCCCATAGAGCTGAAGTTGGCGCTCTCGTATCAGGTTGGTAACAGGTCTTGAATCAGCCTCTCGGAGTATCCTCTGATTGGACACATGGACCCTCCAGGGATACCCAATGATACTGCGAAGACACTCAGTACCAAAGGAGTCAAGTCGGGTCTTCAGAGCATTGTTCGGTGTCCAGGTCTCACACTCATAGAGTAAGACCGGGATCACCAGCGCTCTGAAGAGCCTGATCTTAGTCCTCCTAGTCAAATACCGACAGTGCCAAATACTCCTACTGAGTGAGTACATAACGCCGTAGGCCAGACCGTGTCGTCGAGTGACTTCCCGGTAAGAACCTTCGTCGCTCTGCACTACACTACCAAGATAAGTGAAGCTACCCAAGATCTCAATGTTCTCACCACAGACACGCACAGACTGAACATCGACACCCAGCAAGTCTCCAAATTCCTGAACCTTGGTCTTGGTCCAGTTGAAAGAGAGTCCCAAATGCTTCTCCTCCTCATGCGGCGCCTCGAGAGCTATTCCAGTGTCTCCGCTAGGATCACTGCATCATCGGCAAAGTCAAGGTCTGTGACCTTGAAATTACCAACTGATGCCCCACAGGAACTACGGTCCACGGCTAAGTATCCAGTCCATACGAGTATTGAAAAGGGTTGGGCGCAGGACACATCCCTGCCTCACCCCAGCAGACCCCGGGAAAAAGGCAGAGATGCCCCCACCCTACACACACACTTGACAGCACTCTCAGTATCTGTATACAGGCCAGACAGCAAATCAGGGGGGATTCCACGGAGACCCAGTAGGCTCCAGAGATTCTCCCGGTGCACTGAGTCGAAAGCCTTCTTGAGATCAACATAAGCTGCAAGCATACTTTGTTGAAAATCAAGTCGGCGTTCCACAAGGACACGGAGTGCTAACACACGGTCTACAGTTGACTTCTTGGGTGTAAAGTAGACTGTTGCTCGTAAAAGGTGGTCGCGCCAAGAGCGGATGAGCGAGGACCTTGCCTGGTATGCTGAGCAATGTAATACCTCTGTATATATATATGTATGTATGTGTGTGTGTGTGTGTGTGTGTGTATGTGTGTGTGTGTGTGTGTGTGTGTGTGTGTGTGTGTGTGTGTGTGTGTGTACATATACATATATTACATATATATATTCATATATCGGGGGCCGCGGTGGCCGAATGGTTAGAGCGTCGGACTCAAGACTGTCACGACGGCAATCTGAGTTCGAGGGTTCGAGTCACCGACCGCCGCGTTGTTTCCCTTAGGCAAGGAACTTCACCTCGATTGCCTACCTAGCCACTGGGGGACCAAGTCAGCCCAAGTCAGTGCCGGGTAAATAGAGATGGTGACTCGATAAAAACACCGGGCGGAAGGCAATGGCAAACCACCGCTCTAAATTGCCAAGAAAAATCATGGAAGCACATGATCGTCAAGGCTGCGGTGGTCGAATGGTTAGAGCGTCGGACTCAAGACTGTCACGATGGCAATCTGAGTTCGAGGGTTCGAGTCACCGACCGCCGCGTTGTTTCCCTTGGGCAAGGAACTTCACCTCGATTGCCTGCCTAGCCACTGGGTGGCCAAGCCAGCTCAAGTCAGTGCTGGTCCCAAGCCCGGATAAAATAAGAGAGAATGTTCCCAAAAAAGGTAACACCGGCACTCTCCGTGGAAAGGAACTGGGGACCCTACCACGTACTCACTCCAAGAGCATCACAACGTGAAAACTGCAATTGAGTATCATGCTGTGACCACGGCGGCTCAGACATGAACCTACCGTTAAATGATGATTCATATATCATCATTTAACGGTAGGTTCATGTCTGAGCCGCCGTGGTCACAGCATGATACTCAATTGCAGTTTTCACGTTGTGATGTTCTTGGAGTGAGTACGTGGTAGGGTCCCCAGTTCCTTTCCACGGAGAGTGCCGGTGTTACCTTTTTAGGTAATCATTATCTCTTATTTTATCCGGGCTTGGAACCAGCACTGACTTGAGCTGGCTTAGCCACCCAGTGGCTAGGCAGGCAATCGAGGTGAAGTTCCTTGCCCAAGGGAAACAACGCGGCGGTCGGTGACTCGAACCTTCGAAGTCAGATTGCCGTCGTGACAGTCTTGAGTCCGACGCTCTAACCATTCGACCACCGCGGCCTTGACGATCATGTGCTTCCACGATTTTTCTTGGCAATTTAGAGCGGTGGTTTGCCATTGCCTTCCGCCCGGTGTTTTTTTTTTTTTTTTTTCCCGAGTCACCATCTCTATTTACCCGGCACTGACTTGGTCCCCCAGTGGCTAGGCAGGCAATCGAGGTGAAGTTCCTTGCCTAAGGGAAACAACGCGACGGTCGGTGACTCGAACCCTCGAACTCAGATTGCCGTCGTGACAGTCTTGAGTCCGACGCTCTAACCATTCGGCCACCGCGGCCCCATATTCATTATATATATATACATATATATATATATATATATATATATATATATATATATATATATATATATATATTCATATATAACATAATATATACATATATAATATATTATATATATAATATATTATATATATATATATATAATATATACATATATACATATATATATATATTTCTTTTTCTTTTAACGGTTGGTTCATGTCTGAGCCGCCGTGGTCACAGCATGATACTTAATTGTAGTTTTCATGTTGTGATGCTCTTGGAGTGAGTACGTGGTAGGGTCCCCAGTTCCTTTCCACGGAGAGTGCCGGTGGTACCTTTTAGGTAACATTCTCTCTATTTATCCGGGGCTTGGGACCAGCACTTGACTTGGGCTGGCTTGGCCACCCAGTGGCTAGGTAGGCAATCAAGTTGAAGTTCCTTGCCCAAGGGAACAACACGGCGGTCGGTGACTCGAACCCTCGAATTCAGATTGTCGTCGTGACAGTCTTGAGTCCAACGCTCTAATCATTCGGCCACCGCGGCCTTGACGATCATGGGCTTCCATGATTTTTTCTTAGCAATTTAGAGCGGTGGTTTGCCATTGCCTTCCGCCCGGTGTTTTCATCGAGTCACCATCTCTATTTACCCGGCACTGACTTGAGCTGGCTTGGCCACCCAGTGGCTAGGCAGGCAATCGAGGTGAAGTTCCTTGCCCAAGGGAAAACAACGCGGCGGTCGGTGACTCGAACCCTCGAACTCAGATTGCCGTCGTGACAGTCTTGAGTCCGACGCTCTAACCATTCGGCCACCGCGGCCCAAATATATAATATTTTAATATAAAATTATATATATATATTTTAAAATATATATAATTTTAATATATATAATACATATATAAAAATATTAATATATATATAAATAAAATTATAATATAAATTATGATATATATTCAAAATATACACATACACACACCACACACACACAAACACACACACACACAAACACACACACACCCCAAAATTATATATATATATTATAATATTATATATTATATATATTAATTATAAAACACATAAAATTTTCAATATTTTATATAATATATATATAAAAAAAATACATATATAAAAATATATATATCTATATATATATATATATATATAATAATATATATATATATTTTTAAATATATATATTTTTATATGGTGTGTTGGGGTTTTGGTTGGTGTGTGTGTTTTTGTGTTGTTTTGGGGTGGGTGTGGGGTTGTGTGTGTGTATGTGTGTGGTGTGTGTGTGTGTGTGGGGTTGGTGTGTGTTTGGTGTGTGTGTGTTGTGGGTGTGTGTGTGTGTTTTGGGGTGTGTGTGTGCGTGGTGGGTGTGTGAATATATATGGTATAAGTACATAAAATATGTAGGATACACCCCACCCCAATTTGGAAACATACAGAAAAAACGCGTGTCCCTTTCGTGCATGCATTTTATTGACGACGGGGAACCGTCGGGAGCGAGTTTCCCCAATAAAAAAAAAAAATTTTCCTGTGCGAATCCTTCACTTTTGAAGAAGAGGAAGAGCATTTGCTTCTAAATGAAAGTTCAGGGGGGGACTGGGGTTAGTTTCCCCAAGACCACGGGGCCGGGGACCGATTCCCCTTTCTCTTTATTAAAAAGGGAAAGTAAAATGCTTTGGGGGGGATTTCCCTTGTCTGTCTTTTTCTCTCTCTGAAATCCCCTTTCTCTTTTCCTATCTGTCTACCCTCTATCTTCTTTTTTTTTTCTTCCCCAATCTCTTTTTTTCTCTGCTTTTCTTTTTCTCTCTCTTCTCTCTTTTTTTTTCCTCCCTTCCTCCTCTTTAAAATTATCTTGCCTGCCTGCCCCCTTACCTCCCAAATAACCTCCCATAACCTACCCCCCCTCCACCCCCTTTTTCCCCCCTCCCTTTCCCCTGCCTGTTCCCTCCTTTCCTATTTACCTTCCCCCTCCTCTCTCCTCCTCCCCCCCCCCCTTCCTCCTTTCCTCCCTCCCCTCCGGTTTTCCATTAATGCGTCCCTTCCGGCCGAAATTTATCTTTTTCCCCAACCTCCCCCCCTTTCCCCCTTGGTTTTTTTGCAATTTCGGGGGGGGAATTCGGCCAAAAATTATTATTTTATTCGGAAAATTAAAGAAAATTGTATTTTTTGTTTTGCTTTTTTTGGGGGAAAAGGGGGGAAAATGGCCCAAAAAAGGGGAAAAAGAAAAAGGAAAGGGGTTAAAATGTTTTTAAAGGAGGAAAAAAGGGGAAGAAAGAAAAAAAAAAGGGGAAGAAAAAAAGAATATGTAAAGGGGGAAGAAAAAAAAAACGAGAAAAGAAAAAATAAAAGGAAGGGTAAAAAAAATTAAAAGAAAAAGGGGTAAAAGAGGAAAGGGGAGGAGGAGGGAGGGGGGAAGAGAGAGGAAGAGAAGAAAAGAGAGAAGAAAAAGAAGGGGAAAAAGGGGAAGAAAAAGAAAAAAATAAATCTCCCCCCCCCCCCCCCAGCCCAATTTAAAAACCTTTTCCCCAATTTTTTCCCAATCTTTTCTCTCTTTTCCCCTCTCTCTCTCTCTCTCTCTTTTCCCCACTCACTCACTCACCACTCCCCCAACTCATCACTATCACTCACCACTCATCACTCACTCATCACTCTCTCTCTTCCCTCTCCCTCTTCCTTTTTTCCCTCCCTTCTCCATTCACCTTCCCCCTCCCTCCCCTCCCTCCCTCCCCATCCCTCCCCTATCCTTTTGCCCCCAAGCTGCCCAAACCTTTTCTTTTATCTACGCTGCGCTGGGGTTTTCGCCTTTTAGGGCCACTTCCGTCTCGTGTTTGCTTGCGACGCGGGGAAAAAACCGTATCGTTTTGGGCCCACGTCACACTTACCCCGGTCCCCGATTTTCCGCGGTGAAAAAAAACGCCCAGGGAGATGGGTGGGTGCGGGAGAGGGGCGGGGGGGGGGGGGGGGGGATGGGTCGGTGTGGGGTGGGGGGGGGTCGGTGGGTTTGGGGAGGAGTGACTGGGGGGATGGGGAGTGGGAGAGAGAAGGAGGAGGAGAAAGGGGAGAAGAAAAGAGAGAGAGAAGAGAGGGAGAGAGAGAAAAGAGAGAGAGAGAGAAAAGAGAGAGGAGAGAGGAGAGAGATGAAAGAAGAGAGGAGAGAGAGAGAGAGAGGGGAGAGAAAAGAAAGAATTTAAGGGGGAGGAAAGAGACGAGAAAAAGAGAGAAAGAGCCCCCCGAGAGGGGAGAGAGAGAGGGGAGAGAGGGGAGGGGGAGAAAGTACGAGGAAGAGAGAAAGAAGAAAAGAAAAGAGGGGAGAAAGAAAGAACAGAGAGAGGGAGAGGAGAGAGGAAAAAAAGAGGAGAGAGAGAGAAGAGAGAGGGGGGGAGAGGGGAGAGGGGAGAGGAGAAAAAAGAGGAAGAGAGAGAGAGGAGAGGAGAAAAAAACGAGAGAGAAGAGAGAGAGGGGGGGAAAAAAAGAGAGAGAAAGGGGAAAAAAGGGAAAAAGAAGAGAGGGGGGAGAGACAAAAGAGGGAAAAGGGGGAGAGGAAAGAGAGGAAAGGGGAGAGAGAGAGGAGAACAGAGAGAGAGAGGGGAGAGAGAGAGAGGGAAGGGGGGAGAGAGAGAGAGAGAAGAGAGAGAGGAGAGAAAAGAGAGATGAGAGAGAAAAAAAAGAGAGAGAGGAAAAGGGTGGGGGAGAGGGAAAAAGGGGGAGAGAAAAAAGAAGAGAAAAAGGGGAGGGGAAAGAGAGAGAGAGAGAGGGGGAGATGAGGGGAGAGAGGGGGAGAGAGAGGAAGAGAGAGAGAAAAGAAGGGAGAAAAAGAGAGAGGGGAGGGAAAAAGGACCCCAGAAGAAAAGAAGAAACGAAGAGAGAGAGAGGAGGGGAGAAAAAAAAGAGAGGGGAGAGAGGAGAAGAGAGGGGAGAGAGAGAAGAGAGGAGGAGAAAAGAGAGGGGGGAAAGGGAGAAAGAGGAGAGAAAAGAGAAAAAAGAGAGAGAGAGAGAGAGGAAGGGGAAAAGAAAGAGAGAGGGGGAGACAGAGAGAGAGAGAGAGGAAAAAAGAGACGGAAGAGGAGAGAAGGGGAGAGAGAGAGAGAGGGTAGGGGGAGGGGGAGAAGGGGAGAGAGACGAGAGAGAAAAAAGGGGAGAGAGAAGAGAGAGAGGAGAAAGAGAGAGAAGAGAGAGAGAGAGGAGAGAGAGGAGAAAGAGAAAAAGGAGAAAGAGAGAGAGAAGAAAAGAGGGGAGGAGAAGAGAGAGAGAGAGAGAGAGAAAGAGAGAAAGAGAGAGGGGGGAGAGAGGGAGAGAGAGAGGAAAAGGGGAGGGAGAAGAGAGAGGGGAGAGAGAGAGAGAAGAGAGGGGGGAGAGAGAGAAAAGGAGAGAGAGAGGGGGAGAGAGAAAAAGAGAAAAGAGAGAGGAGGGGAAGAGAGAAAAAGAGAAAGAGAAAGGGGAGAGAGAGGGGAGAGAGGGGGGAGAGAGGAGAGAGGGGAAAAGGGGAGGGAGAGAAAAGAGAGAGAAGAGAGAGAGAGAGAGAAAGGGGAGAGAGGGAGCGAGGGGAGTGAGAAAAAAGAGAGAGAGAGAGAGAGAAGAGAGAGAGGAGGGAGGAGGGAAAAAGAAGAGAGAGAAGAGGGAGCAGAGAGGGAGAGAGGAGAGAGAGAGAGAGAGGAGAGAGAGAAAGACGGGGGGTGAGAGAGAGAGAGAGGGGGGAGAGAGAGGGGAGAGAGAGGGGAGGAAAAAGAGAGAGAGAGAGAAGAAAAAGAGAGAAAAAGGAGAGAGGGGAAGGAGAGAGAGGGGAGCCCAGAGAGAGGGGGGAGGGGGGAGAGAAGGGGGAGGGGGAGAGGGGAGAGGGGAGGGGAGGGGAGAAAGAGAGGGGAAAGAGAGGAAAGAGGAGGGAGGAAGAGGGGGGAGGGAGAAAAGAGAGAGGAAAGAGGGGGAGGGGGAAGAGGGAGAAGAAAAGAGAGGAAAAGGGGGAGAGGGGGAGAAAGGGAGAAAGGAAAAAGGGGTTTGGGGGGGAGAGAGGGGAGAGAGAGAAAGGGGAGAGGGGGAGAGAGAGAGAGAGAGGGGAAAGGGAGGGGAGAGAGAAGAGGGAGAGAAAGAGAGAAGGGGAGAGAAAAAGAGGATGAGGAAAAGAGAGGGAGGAGGAAAGAGAGGAAAAGCGAGAAGGGGAGAGAAGAGGGGAGAGAGAGAGGGAAGGAGTAGAGAAAGGGGAAAAAAGAGAGGAGAGAGAGAGGGGAAGGGGAAAAAGGGGGGAGGGGGGAAAGGAGAGAAGAGAGAGAGAGGGGAAAAGAGAGAGAGGAGGGGGATGAGAGAAGGGAGAGAGAAAAAAGAGAGAGGAGAGAGGAGAGAGAGAGAGAGAGAGAGAGTAAGAGAGAGAGAGAAAAAGAAAGAGACAGGGAGAGACGAGGGGAGAGAGAAAGGAGGAAAGAGGAGAAGAGAGAGAAGGGGAGAGAAAGGGGGAGAGAGAGAGAGAAGAGGAGAGGAGAGAAGGGGAGAGAGAAAAGGGGAGAGAGGAGAGAGAGAGGAAAGGGGGAGAGAGAGAGGGGAGAGGGGAGAGGGGGAAAAAGAGAGAAAGAGGAGAGAGAGAGAAGAGAGAGAGAGAAGGGGAGAGAAAGGGGAGAGAGAGAGAGAGGGGACGAAGAGGGAGGAGAGAGAGAGAGAAAGAGGAAAGAGAGAAGCGAGCGAGAGAGAAAAAAAAAGGAAAACAGAAAAAGAGCAAAACATTAAGAAAGACAAAAAAAAGAGGACGGAAAGAAAAGGGACAAAAAAAAAGAAAAGAGGAAAAGATAAAGGGATAAAAAGAACGGGGGGAAGGGGGAAAAACAGGAAAAAAGGTGTTGAAAAAAAAGAGGGGGAAGGGGGGGAGGTGATAAGGAAAAGGATGGGTTTTTTGGGGGGGGTTGTTTTTTTTTTGGGGAAAAAAAGGAGGGGGGGGGGGGGGTGGGATTAGGGGGGGGGAGGGGGGGGGGGGGGGGGGGGGGTTTGGGGAAAAAAAGGGGGGGTGGGGGGGGGGGGAGGGGAAGGGGGGGGAGGGGGGGGGGGGGGGGGGGGGGGGGGGGGGGGGGGGGGGGGGGGGGGGGGGGGGGGGGGGGGGGGGGGGGGGGGGGGGTGTGTGGGGTGTTGTGTTTGTGTTGTGTTTGTAGTGGGTGTGGTGTGTATGTGTGTGTGTGCGTGTGTGTGGTGGTATGTGTGTAGGATGTGTGTTGTGTGTGAGGTGGTGTGTGTGGGTGTGGTGTGTGACATTTGTATGTAGGTGTATGTGTGCTGATAGATGGTGTAGTGTGAGATGGTGTGAACTGAGAGTCGAGTGTGAGTGATTGCGTGTGATAGTGTGAGTGGAGAGTAGTGGCGGTGTGACGGGTGTGGTGTGATGTGGTGTGCTGTCAGTGGGTGTGGTGTGTGTGTGTGGGATGTGTGGTGCGGTGTGTTGTGTGATATGTTGGTGTGTGTGTCGTGTGTGTGTGAGTGTGTTGTGTGTGCTGTGTGTGGTGTGTGTGGTGTGTGTGTGTGTGCGTGTGCGTGTGTGTGTGCGTGTGTGTGGGTGTGTGTGTGTGTGTTGGAGTGGTGTGTGTGTGTAGTGGCGCGCGGGTGTGTGTGTGTGTGTGTGTGTGTGTGTGTGTGTGTGTGTGTGTGTGTGTGTGTGTGTGTGTGTGTGCGTGCGTGCGTGCGTGCGTGCGTGCGTGCGTGCGTGCGTGCGTGCACGCGTGCGTACGTGCGTGCGTTCGTGCGTGCGTGTGTTTGTGTACGTTCGTGTGTTATTCGCACTCAGGTTCTCGCCATATCGTTAGAAAGACGATATGCAACAAAATATATAAGTAAGATATTAAAAAAATAATAATAAAAATAAAAATAGGTCAGTAAGAAGACTCCCCAATCTCTCCGAAAAAATATCACTCAAAAATTAAGAAAAATACATTTACTTTCAAAACAAGCATTGTGATGTTAGCTGATTATTTTTGGATTAACATTAACACTTACAAAATACTTATAATCAGATAATCTCTTTATTATCATGCAATATATATATATATATATATATAATATAATATATATATAATATATATATATAGTATATATATATACTATATATATATATATATATATATATATCTTTCGTACTTTCTCTCCTCTCTCTTCTCTCTCTATCTATCTATCTATCTAGCTCTCTTTCTCTCTCTCTCTCTTTCTCTCTCTCCCATCTCTCTCCCATTCATCTCCCTCCCAATATCTCTCTCTCTCTCTCTCTCTCTCTCTCTCTCTCTCTCTCTCTCTCTCTCTCTCTCTCTTCTTTCTCTAATATAATAACAATTATAAAACCAATATCAGTAATACAAATGATAATGATGGTGATAATAATAATAATAATAATAATAATAATAATAATAATAATAATAATAATAATAATAAAACCAATATCAATAATAATAATAATAATAACAACAACACCAACAACAATATAATAATAATAATAAAACCTATATCAATAATAATAATAAATAACATTAACTGGATCTCCCACAGCGGTTCACGATACAACGGGTTAAACGCTTTCTTGAGGTTCGATCGGCGCCGGGTTACGATTCATAGGAAATACGATAATACATAATGATAATAACCAACAGCGATGAAAAGATTGTAATCAGACATTTAATCATCACAATTAATAGCCTCGAGAATAACATTAGTCACAATCAGTTAATATAAGTAGATAGAAAATAATTGATTAAAATCACAGAGCATTCACAAGGGAAAGCGAGCCAGTTGAGGGTAATGTTTTTTTTCGGAAGGGGAGACTATCTTAAATATTTGTTTACTACTCGATTATAAAAAAAATCTAAATGGTTATTACGTAAATTGCGTTTGGATGATATGTCTAGTTCGTAGTAATGACCAATTACACTTTCTTAATGACGATGATGTTGATTACTGTGATGGAATGTGAGTGTGGGTGTGTGTGTGTGTGTTTGTGTGTGTGTGCGTGCGTGCGTGTGCGTGTGTGTGTGTGTGCGTGCGTGCGTGCGTGCGTGCGTGTGTGTGTGTTTGTGTGTGTGTGTGATATACATACATACATACATATACACATAAATACACATACACACATATAGAAGCCAACATACTGGCAAACACAACACAAAAGGAAAGTCTACACCAGATGCTTCAGTTGAAAAAAAAAAAAAAAAAAAAAAAAAAAAACACCAGAATCATCGTGTTAGCGCCGTGCATTGCTTGCATGAATCTGCAACATTTTCCTTTGTGAATTGACGCCAGAGAACATCAAAATAAACTTAGTATTTTGTTTAAAGTGGAACATACATTTTTGCTTTTATCTTTTAGGTCGATTTTGCTTTTACTTTCGATAAGTACGTCTTAACGTCTTTCTTTTTCCTTTTTCTTGTCTCCTCTCTTCTTTAATTTTCTGGCTTATGTATTTTTTCTTATTTCTAATCCCTCTTCACTTTCATCTTCACTTTTTTTTTTCTTCTTCTTCTTCTTTCGTTTGTTTGTTCAACCTCCTTGTTTTTTTCTTTTCTAGTTTCTCCTTATTTCTATAATCATTATAATAATAATGATAATAATTATAATAATGATATTGATAATAATAATGATCCATTCTCGTCATCATTATCATCATCGCCATTATCATCATCAACCTCATCATTATCATAAATACTATCATTACTGATATTCACACCATGATCACCATCACTATCACCATCATCCTAATTATATAATAAAAATTATCTCTTGCATCATGACTAAAGTGCCATTTCATCACAAAAATGCATTTCTCAAAACCTCATCATCATACTCGATATTTCTCGTCCTCTTTCTCTCTCTCCTTTTTCTTCTTTCCCTTCTCTCTCTTCCTCTTCATCTCCTCTTTCTTATTCCTCTCCTCTTTCTTATCTCTAACGCTGCTGAAAACGTTGGTCTTAGAAGCATCCTGAAAACGTTAATTCTGAACCTATCCAAAAAACGTTAGTCTTAAACGTATTCGGAAAACGTTAGTCTTAAACGTATTCGGAAAACGTTGGTCTTAAATCTATCCTGAGAACGTTAGTCTTAAACTTATCCTCAAATCGCTAGTCTTAAACATATCCTTAGAACGTTAGTCTTAAACGTATCCTCAAAACGCTGGTCTTAAACATATCCTAATTTTCTTTGTCTGAAAGGTATTATAAACGACGCATTGTATATTCAACATCCTAATTCTCAATACTTCCTCTTTGTCTCAACCGTATCCTAGAATTCCTCAATCTTGTTCCAAACATGTACTAGGATTTTCCTTCTTGTTGCGAGCGTATTCAGGAAAAATCATCCACTCCCAGCCATGTCTTCGAATCCTTCTTCCTGTCTCAAGCGTAACCTAAATTCCTCCATCATGTCGCAAAATTATTTTAACATTTCTTATTCTTGCCTAAACCTTTTTTTTTCTAGAATCTTCCTTTCTTGTCTGAAACATTACTATATCCTGTCTCATGATATCATATTATCATTCTTTTGTTCTTAAACGAATCGTAGGCTTCAATACCGTCTCAAATGTGTATTAAGATCTCTCCCCCGATGTTAGAATCCCCTAAGCTGTTTTAAACGTTTCCTTCCTTCCTCCATTTGGGTCACTCCAAAATCTTAAATCTCTGCCCATCTCAGTTTAAAACGATACCCTGAAATCATCTACCTTATCTCTAGCGTATCCTAGAACCACCCACCCCGTCGCAAAAAGTGCATGAAAAGGTCTTCGCGCAGTCTTGAACGTATCCTAGAAACGTCGATCGTGAGTTTCCATTCATAAGCGAGCGGCGTGACGTCACCTCGCTGACAGGAATCCGATGACTTTCGGTCAAATTTCATGAGAATGCAGTTTTTCCTCAAGCCTTTCACTTCCACTTACCTTCTCCGCCCACCCTTTGATCGCCGCAAAAACAGGAAGAAGAAGGGGAAAAAATGAAAAAGGATGGGGAGTGAGAGAAGAAGAAAAAAGAATCTATATACGACCATTTTCGTTTTTGTTTTTCTGTTCCCTTTTCTCTTATTTTTTAATGGCCATGATTCTGACCCTGAACGAATGTTGTATTACATCTGCTGTTATTCTCTCTTCATCCATTTATTTACACTTTCACGTATATAAGCTTTTACTTCTCATACGTTTATACATTTAGACATATTACAAACGAGCGCGGGAAAGTCTCAAAGCTTCAACACTTTGTTTCGAATCTCGACATATTTACAACTTTTTTTTATCGTTTTTTATCGTTTTTTTAACCATTTGAGAAGTTTCGTTTTTATTTATTTTTTTATCTATTTTTTTATTTTTATTTTTTTGCTTGTGTTTAGCTTTCAAATATGTTTGTACTTGTCATTAATCACGTAAATAATCATACAGACAGACAGACATATATAAAGCTATATACAAAGATATGTATGTATATATGTATATATGCATATATGTATGTATGTATGCATTTGTGTGTGCATGTACTAATGTATGTATACATATGTGTGAGTATATATATATATATGTGTGTGTGTATGTGTGTGTGTGTGTGTGTGTGTGTGTGTGTGTGTGTGTGTTGTGTGTGTGTGTGTGTGTGTGTGTGTGTGTGTGTGTGTGTTGTGTGTGTGTGTGTGTGTGTGTGTGTGTGTGTGTGTGTGTGTGTGTTTGCATACGTACATACATTCATAAATCCATCCATCCTGTGCCTATGCATAACCACCCCCCCCCTCAAAAAAATATAAAAAATCAAAGGAAAATTAAATAAATAAATGAATAAATAAATAAATAAATAAACAAATAAACCAGAGTACCCGCTTACACTCTGACAAGACACACATGAAGGGTTGAGCAGATAGGACATATTATCATGACACACCATGACGCAGTAACTCCACCTTGCAACACTGCAATAACAACCCAACAGGCATTGCAATGACCGAATAAGCGCTGAGTAAAAGTGCATTGGTTGTCTTCCCTTCCGATTTTCACAACGCGGAATAAAATAACAGTAAAATCATAGGTGATTAAGTAATGAAATTCATGTCTGTTTGCAATGAGGAATAGAGTGACGATGGGAAAAGGAGAGATTGAAATTAATTGATTTAATGACGTGATAAAATGTGTGATAAAGGTGGCGAAAGGTGCAAGAGAGAGAGAGAGAGAGGAAAAAAAAAAAAAAAAAAAAAAAAAAAAAAAAAAAAAATATATATATATATATATATATATATATATATATATATATATATATATATAATATATATATATAATATATATATAATTGAGTGAGTGAGAGAAAGAGAGAGAGCGAGAGAGAGAGAGAGAGAGAGAGAGAGAGAGAGAGAGAGAGAGAGAGAGAGAGAGAGAGAGAGAGAGAGAGAGAGAGAGAGAGAGAGAGAGAGAGAGTTAGAGGTTGATAGAGAGAGTTAGAGGTTGATAGAGACAGATAGATGTCTATCCCTCTGGATAGACTAATAGACAGATAGATAGCTAGATAGATAGAGAGACAGAGAGAAAGAAAGAGACAGAAAGATAAAAACAAAAAAAGAAAGACAGAGTGAAAGACACACACACACACACAGAAACAGAAAAAAAATGAGAGAGGGAGGAAGAGTGCGAGAATCAGAAAGAAAAGAAAACAAAAAAAAAAGAAAACAAAAGAGAGAGAATAAAGAAAGGAAGAGAGAGAGAGAGAGAGAGTGAGAGACACTTTCCCTTTTAAGAACGATGTGTCGGCAGTCAGCGCGCATAACCTCGGGAAGCGGGGGGGGGGGGGATGGTATGTAAGGGGGTAGGGCGAAGGAAGAGGGAAGGAAGGGGAAGGGGGAAGGAAAGGGAGGGGAGGGGGAGGGGAGGAAGGGGAGGGTTGGTATGTCCCCCTCTTGCGTTGCGTTAGTGAAGTCAAATAACTCATCATATTCTTTCTTTTTCCCTATCTATCCATCTATTTTCCCTCCGTTCATACATCTATCGCTCAAGAAGCTGGGGAACAAGCAGGAGAAAGTAAGAAGGGGGAAGGGGAGAAGGGGGGGGAAGGAGACAGAAGGACAAACAAGGAAGCACAGACGGGCACGGGGCAGGTCAGTCGAAGGGCAACGAAGAGAGGGAGAAAGGAGAGGGCGAAGGAGACGGAGACAAAGGATAAAAGATGACGAATGAAAGAGGGAATTAAAGACAGAAATAAAAGGGAACAGGGGGAGGGGCGGGGGGGGGATGATAACGACGAGGGGGCAAAGAAGAGGGGCAAGAAAACAGGACCAGGGCAAAGGGCAGGGAGCAAGAGCGAAGACACTTCAAAAGGCAAAGAAAAGGGTAAAGAAAGGGGGCAGTAAAGGGGGCAGGGAAGAGCAAGGGAAAGGGGCAAGCGAAGAGGCAATGAAGGGCAGAAGAATGACGCAAAGGAAGGGACCCAAAAGGGGGCAGGGAAGGGCAAGGAAAAGAAGCAAGCGAAGGGCAAAGGAAAAGGACTAGGGAAAGGAGCAAGCGAAGGGGCAAGGGCAAAGGAAAGGGGCAAGCGAAGGAGCAGAGAAGGGCAAGGGGCAAGGGAAAGGAGCAAGCGAAGGGAACAAGGGAAAGGAGCAAGCCAAGGGACAGGGAGCAAGGGGCAAGGGAAAGGGGCAAGCGAAGGAGCAGAGAAGGGGGCAAGCGAAGGAGCAGAGAAGGGCAAGGGGCACGGGAAAGGGGCAAGCGAAGGGGTAAGGGAAAGGAGCAAGCCAAGGGGCAGGGGCAAGGGGCAAGCGAAGGAGCAGAGAAGGGCCGTCGGCAGGGTGGGACGCCAACCCGGACACGACGAGGCCCCAGGAGTATGGTCGCGCTAGGCTGAGGGGGGAGGCAGGGAGGGGGGGGGGGAGAAGGGGAGGGGGAGGAGTAAGGGGCGGAGTCAGGGAGAGGGTTGGGAGGGGGGAGGAGTAAGGGAGAGGGGAGGGAGGGGGAGGGGGATAGGGGTGGGGGAGGAAGGGGAGGGGGGGGAAGAAAGGGATGAGGGGGGAGGAGGGGAGGGGGGAAAGAGGTGAGAGAAGAAGGGAGGGGGGAGAAGGGGTGAGGGGGGTGGGGAGAGAAGAGGGAGTGAAGGGGGGGTGGGGGTGGAGCTTTCACTTTAACCGCAGGCCTCCAAGACCTCCCCTTCCACCCCCCCCCCATCCTCCTCCTCCTCTACCTCCCTCCCCTACACACGCCTCATCCATTCCTGCGCGCGCACACAACACAAACACACACACACACACACACGCACACACACACACACACCCACACACACACACACAGACGCACACACACACACACGCAATGCCATGATGACAGACATATACTATACATTCAAACGTCCACAAAAATGTACATATAAGGAATGGATTATGAACACACACACACACACACACACACACACACACACACACACACACACACACACACACACACACACACACACACACACACACAGTAATATGCACGCACATACGCACACACACATAGCTCACAAAACCATATGAATCATCAACATACAGGTTATACTTTCGTCCACGGAATATGTTTGTGTAGTTGCTTGTTACTCATTTTGCTATTTTCTTTTCGTTCTCTCTCTCATTCTCTCTCTTTCTTTCTTTCATTCATTTTTTTCTTTCTTTTTCTTTCTCTCTCTTTATTTTCTCTCTGTCTCTACCTCTCTTTCTCTTTCTCCTCTCTCTCTCTCTGTCTCTCTCTCTCTCTCTCTCTCTCTCTCTCTCACTCTCTCTCTTTCTCTCTCTCTCTCAGTCTCTCTCTTTCTTATTCTCTCTCTCTCTCTCTCTCTCGCTTTTCATCTGTGCTTCCCTTTTTCATTATTATTACATTTCCCCCTTTTCTTCTTTTACGAAGTCCTCTTCCTATAAACTAATCCTTTTTACGCTAACCTTCTCTCTCCCTCATCATCATCTCTCCCTTCCTTTCTCCATCTTTACGATCACCCTATTTCTCTCTTTCTCATCCCTTTTACCCGGTTTATTCTCCTCCTCCCTTTCACGAACATTATTCTCCTCCTCTCTTTCACCCTCTCTATCCTCCTCCTCCTCCTCCTCCCTTTCACCCTCTTTATCCTCCTCCCTCCCTTTCACCCTCTTTATCCTCCTCCCTCCCTTTCACCCTCTTTATCCTCTTCCTTCCTTTCACCTTCCTTTATTCTCCATCCTTTCCATTTTCCTCTTTCTGTTCCCTCTTAGGCAACCCTCGATTTCACACGGAGAAAGGTCAGTGAGTAGGAAGAGCGATGACGCATTAAGTGTGAGAGAGAGAGGAAAGTCCACGCGAGATGTAACTTAAGGTCCTTTGGTCTTTTGCGAGTGTGTTGTCCGACCTTTTTTATCGTCGTTTGCTTCTTCTTCTTCGTTTTTTTTTGTTTTTGTTTTTTTTTCTTCTCTCTCTTCTCGTTCTCTCTCTCTCTCTCTCTCTCCTCATCTCTCTCTCTCTCCTCTCTCTCTCTCT
>NC_051391.1:2449527-2456493 GCF_015228065.2 Penaeus monodon | reverse complement strand
CATACACCTACATCCATGCACGCATACATTAAAGGCATAACCCAAAGTAACTGGGGTGTCTGCCACCGCGCGTAATATTATCGCTGTCCAGGCTCCGTCTTGGGCCCCTAACCTAGTGCCAAATGAACCTGAAAGTATCACAGAAGTAGAAAGTGACCCGAGGCCTAGAGGTAAGCGCGTCTGGCCCGGGTAGCTGTATAGGTAAGTGTGGGCGAGGGTAGATAGATGTAGGTAGATGGGTATATTAGTGGAGAGGTAGATAGATGGGTATGTTGGTTGATAGATAGATGAATAGATGGGTGTGTTGGTCGATAGATAGGCGAATAGATGGGTGTGTTGGTCGATAGATAGATATATAGATAGATGGGTATGTTGTTCGATAGATAGATAGATAGCTATATTGGTAGGTAGATAGATTAATAGTAGGTATGCTGATCGATAGAGAGATTAATAGATACATTGTTGGTCGATAATAGATGAATAGATGGGTATGTTGGTCGATAGATAGATGAATAGATGGGTATATTTTTTTGATCGATCGATAGATAGATAGATAGGTAAGCATTTTGATCGATAGATAGCGATAGCCACGTTGATAGATTCATGTATTTACATACGTTGGTAGGTATGTAGGTATTTAGGTAGGTAGGGAGGTAGATAAGCTGGTAGGTAGATAAGTAAGTAGATACGTAGGTAGGGAGATAAGAAGGTAGGTAGGTAAGTAAGTAGATAGGTAGGTAGATAAGTAAGTAGGTAGGTAGGTAGATAAGTAAGTAGATAGGTCGGAAGGTAGATAAGTAAGTAGGAAGATAGGTAGATAAGTAAGTAGGTAGGTAGACAGACTGATAGATATTATCATAATCAGATAGACAGGTAGACAGACAGAGAGACATTCCGACAGACAAACAAATAAACCAATACAAAAGCAGAAACAAAAAAAAATACGATAAAGATCGAGATAATAACAATAAAAGAAGAAAAAAGAAATATCTAAGAGAAGGAAGAATTACAAGAATGATTCAACTGAGAGAGATTATCTGCGAGTTCGACTTATTCTGTCATAGAGAGAGGGAGAGGAAGAGTGTGCGAATTTATAGACAGAAGGAGTGTGCGAATTTATAGACAGAAGGAGTGTGCGAATTAGGGTTCACAGACGGAAGGAGAGTGTGCGAATTAGAGTTAATAGACGGAAGGATTGTGCGAATTAGAGTTAATAGACGGAAGGATTGTGCGAATTAGAGTTCAAAGAGAGAGGGAGAGTGTGCGAATTGGCATGCAGGAAAGGTTATTCTCTTCGCTTTCCTGCTTGTATGCATGATGGCTGGCGTCCAAGGTTATCCTACTAGAGCTCTGGATATGCAACTTACCTTAAATGGGGCAGTCGTATCAAAGATTTGAATTCCGTCCACAGGGAACAACTGAGGTTGATGTTTTTAATAATTCGTCCCTTCGTCTCGGATGGGGTCGTTGTTTCTATGTTTTTTGTTGTTTTTTTTCCTTGTCAAGACGACGACGACGACGACGACGATGAAGAGGACCAGTTTCAACGCGCGTCCAAGTCTCACAAACACTCGCAGAGTCGAACGAGGAGAGTATGAAGCACCGCTATTAAGAGCTCACGACCACACCTAAAATTTTATCTTTTCGCTTCCTGGCTTTGCACGGAATATTTTTCCCCAACTGCGACTCACTTTCCAATCTTTCGGGCACAGGATCACCCTACTTAGCGATCAAACTTCACCTTCACTTTCTTGGCTCCTTCCTTATTATATTCTCTTTATTTCCAACTTCCTCCTCTCTCTCTCTCTCTCTCCCGCTTCATATCTCGCTCGGCACTCGCTTCGGATCCGAACCTAAAAGACAAAAGGTTTCGAATCCCTTATATATCTATGTAATCTCTCGCTCTCTCGATTCACTCCGATCTCCGGCTCGTCGGCGAGATCTCCGCTGAGGAACGTCGTCGAGGGACCTGGTAGCTGCGGAGGCCCTGGACTCACACTCTCGACACTCGATCTCGCTCTCTCACTCACACACACACACACATACACACACACACACACACGCGCGAGAGCAACCTGAGTGAAAGCCTGTTCCCCTCTCCCTCCCTCCCCTCCCCTCCCTGTGCCCTACGAGGGAGGTGGGCGGAGGGTTTGTGTGTGTATGGTCTAGAGGTAGGGGGAGGGAGGGGAGAGCCAAAGGGGTGGAGAGAGAGAGAGGGAGGGGGGAGGAGAGAAAAAAATAGAAGCGGTGTCTGGAACTGTTGGTTATGATCGCCGGTTTTGTTTGTTTCTCTCTCCCGCCGCCGTCACGCAGCTGGAGGAGGGAGAGGGGGAAGGGAAAGGGGAAAGGGAGGGGAGGAGAGCACTCTGCGGTTATGGCAGTGGCAGTGACTCTGGCGGTCTTTGTCCGAGTGTTGCTACTTACCAACTTGAGGATTTGAAAAGAAAAAAGGAAGGTCTTCAACGAGTACGAAAAAAAAAACAAGTAAGGGGGATTCAATAGACCGAGAGTGTGATTCTGCTCAGTCATTCACCGCGGCGGTCGCTGGCACGGGACGGGGTCAGCAAAGCGAAGTGAATTCTATTACGTATTTTTTCTTTTCATCCGGAAGTATTCACGACCGCTAACTCATGGGTTTTTATAACCCTTTCTCTTAATCTTTTCTATCTTTTAGTATTTTCTCATTTATTACCATCATCCATTATTTTCATTATTATCATTTACTGTTTGTTTTTCTTTGATTCTGTCCCACTGACATCGATCAACACTCGAGAGCGAAAGCACATGCTAACTCATGGCACTTCTGGCGAGGCACGGAACCAGACCCGAGACTCCGGTCGGCGAGGAAGTAGAACAGGGATGGCGGCCGCCAAAAACAAGCTCGCAAGATTGTTCTAAAAAGAAGAAAAATGAAAGGAAAGACGAAGAAAGGCGAATCCCACGCACATTTCCCCGTCGGAAGTGAGATCGAGGCACGAGAGAGCGCCGGCGTCCGCGTCTGGCCGGAACTGGCGTCTTCGGTTTTCGTCCTCACCGTCGTCCTCTAGCTCCTCCTCTTCTCCCTCACGTTCCTCCTCCTCTTTCTCCTTCTCCTTACTCTCTCCTCACTGCCTCGACGCCATGAGCTCGCGAGGCAATGAGGACCAAGACAAGTGCACGAGACCAGGTGAGGTCGCCGCCGATACGCCTCACCCGCGTCGCCAAAAAAAAGTCACCCGCGCCTGTTGGTTTCGGCTCCGCGTTACGGGGCCAATTCGTCCTCCCGCGCGCGCGCCGACGACCACCTACCAAGACCGGCAGTGACGAAGGTGGCAGTGGCAAAAGGCAATAATGGCGGCACCAGGAACCGTACGACTCGCGTCTCGGCGGCGACACAGCGAGCTTTACACGAGGACCTGCCACTGCCGGCTCTTCACGCCGTGTGGGAACAAGAAACGAAGCCGTGCGCACGATGGCGAAAAATTTCACCTACAGGAGTGACGGAGATTCCCGAGCGCGCGTGTGCGTATGTGTGTGTGTCTCTCTCTGCGAACGTGTGCGTATCCGTGTGCGGAAATATTTGTTTGTGAGCCTTGAGTGCGTGTAGACTCGAGTGAAAATATCAATTCAGGTCTTATTTGTTTCCTATCAATTCCTACCCAAGCGTCGAAATTCATATGTACGAGTGTGAATACGTGTACCTACATGTTGAATGTGATTGCGAAGAAATTTTTGTCCAGTTTCAGGATGAATGGGTACGAGGAGTCAAGCAAGTGCGTGGAGACGTCGATCTTCCAACCGCGCGCTGTGTGGAGCAAGTCGACCTTTCACCGCATCAAGTAGGTCAGGCCCACACATCGACCCTCCACACCTGCCAGGAAAACCCAGTCCACTCGTGATGGCAACACTGACTACCCCCCTTTCCCCCTTCTCTCCTCCCCCTCTTTCCCCCTTCTCCCCTCCCCCCTTTCTCCCTTCTCCTCTCCCCTTCCTTCCCCCTTCTCCCCTCCCCTCCTTCCCCCTTCTCTTTCCCCTCCCTATCTACCCCTCCTCTGCCCCCCGCCCCCTTCAGACGACACATATGCAAAATAATTAACTTCTTCACTCTCCTGACACTAGAGGAACATGATTTCATGAGGATTTTGAGTTCCCCGTTATGCTAATTTTCCTTCCTTTTCTTTATATCTTCTCTCGTTTTCTTCTTCCTCCTTCCATCCGCACCCCCTCTCTCTCTCTCTCTCTTTCTCTCTCTCTCTTCTTTATTTACCCATCTATCTGTCTATCAATCTAACTCTTTCCATACCCTTTTTTTTCTATCTCATTTCTCTCATTTCTTTCTCCCGTTCATACTCTCTCTCTCTCTTTCTTCTCTCCTTCTCTCTCATCTTTCTTCAATGTTCTTTCTCCCTTTCTCCTTCTCTCCTCTCTCCTTCGCACCATATTTCGGCGTCCTTGTGGAGGTCGTTTGATCTCTGTCTCTTCTCGCCGCTTGTTGTTGTTGTTATTGTTGTTGTTGTAGTTGTTATTGATATTATTGTTGTTGTAGTTGTTGTTATTGTAGTTGTTATTGTTGTTGTAGTTATTGTTGTTTTTATTGTCATTGTTGTTATTGTTTTTGTTGTCATTATTGTCATTGTAATTTTTTGTTGTTGTCACTGTTGTTGTCATTGTTATTGTTATCATTGTCATTGTTATTTTTTGTTGCCATTGTTGTGGTTATGGTTTTTGTTGTTGTTTTTCTCCCGGAGTAAGATGTGAATGTAAGGGAGGAATGTATGGGTAGGTATGAAAGACAGGTGGTGAAGTGTGAATAGGATAGTAAGTCAGTGATCTGTCTTGTTTTTTTAAACTCCATTTCCTTATTTCTTTTCTTTTTATTTTTTTTCTCTTCTTCTTTTCTCCTTTTCTCCTTGTTTCCTCGCCACTTATCTTTTTTTCACTCTTCAATTCCTTCCTTTTCTATCCTCATTTTCCCCCTTTCTGGCCCTCTTATGTTCACTATTATTCCCTCTCTTCTATTTCACCCTCTCTATCATATTCTCTTCTCTTTTTCCCCCATTCTCTCCTTCCTTTCGTCTTCCCCTCTCTTTCCCCCCTCCTCTTCTCTTCTTGGCTTCTCTCCTTCCTCTCCCTCTCCCTCTATCTCCGTCTCTGCCCTCCTTTCTCTCTCTTTTTCCTTATATCCTCCCACTCCCCCTCTCCCTCTCCCTCCTCCTTCGTCCCCCCCTCTCTCTCACTTCCTTCGCTCCCTCTCCCTCTTCTTCCTCCTTCTCCCCCTCTTCTTCACCCTCTTCCTTCTCCCCCTCTCCCTCTCCCTCTCCCACCTCCTTCACCCCCTCCCTTTCTCCCCTCTCCTTATCTCCCCCTCCCCCTCTCCCACCTCACTCCCCCAGCAAAACATCAGGCAAGTTAAGAGTTAACATAACACAACAACAGGTGACGGGTGCTTGGGCGGTGGAGGGTGGGGGTGGGGTGGGGGGTGGGGGGATGTGAGGAAGAGGATAGAGAGCAGGAGGTGAGGAGAGGAGGAGGTGAGAGAGGAGGGAATGGAGAGGAGAGGATAGGGGGGAAGGGGATGGAAGAAGAACGTAGAAGGGAGAGGACAGGACAGGAGGGAGGATAGGGGAGGAGGAGGGGTTGGATTTTGAGAGATAGACGGGAAGGAAAAAATGGAAGAGAGAATAAAGGGAGGACTTGGGTTTTGAGGGACAAAGAATTAGAGAGAGAGAAAGTGGGAGAGAAAGAGAAAGAAAGAGAGAGAGAGATGGAGAGGAAAAGAAAGAGAGAGAGAGAGGAAAAGAAAGAGAGAGAGAGAAATTGAAGAATCGTAGAGGGCAGTAGAAACTTTTTTTTTTTTAGATTTTTTGCGTCCTCTTTCCTCTACCTTCGTCTCTTTGTATCTGCGTTCTCTTTCCACCCTCCCTCCCCCCCCCCCCCACTCTCTCTCTCTCTCTCTCTCTCTCTCTCTCTCTCTCTCTCTATATATATATATATATATATATATATATATATATATATATATAAGTATACGTGTGTGTGTGTGTGTGTGTGTGTGTCTGTATGTGTGTGTGTCTGTGTATGCGTGTGCGCGTGTGTGTGTGCGTGTGTTTGCATACTTGTGTACCTGTGTGAGTGCCAAGTTCGACTCACCGTCACGCCATCCCTGACCCAGACCCAAACAATGCGTCACGTGATCATGCCCGTCCCGCAAAGCAGCTGACCTCTCCCGAGTCAAGCTGGGTCAAAAACAGCTTCCAGTCCGTTGAATCTTCTCTCTGGCCGTGACCCTTACCTCTCCAGCCGTGCCCTGAGGGAGTTCACCGCTCTAGTAATGATTCTTAAGAACAGCTGACCCCCTGTACTTTGTCAATAGAGCAGAGGAGATTTTTTGCAAGGCTGTTTCTCTTTACCTTTCTAGAATCGCTTTTATTATTATTGTTATCATTATCATCATCATCATCATCATCATCATCATCATCATCATCATCATCATCATCATCATCATCATCATCATCATCATCATCATCATCATCATCATCATCATCATCATCATCGTCTTACCATCATATTTTTTTTTTTCATAACATTACCATTATCAACATCATTTGCTACTGTTATCATTATCGCTATAAGTGGCATCATAATTATGACTGAATATGATTACGTTTATTATTATTGTAATCATTATCAATAATAGTCGTTACAACAGTGATGATCAATATAATCATCCTGATCATCAGTGTCATCATTCTCATCATCATCATTAGTGGTAATAGTATCCCCATCATCACAATCATCACTATTTTATCATCATTTTCAGACAAATGTCATCGCCAAAATAAGATAAATAAAAATAAATTATGCATTTCATTTGCAGTGTTCATTCTTCCAATAAGAAATATTCCTAGCAGTCAAACATTTCTCATCATTACCACACGTATCACACACACACACACACACACACACACACACACACCACACACACAC
>NC_051391.1:2442027-2444527 GCF_015228065.2 Penaeus monodon | reverse complement strand
TTATTATTATTATTATTATTATTATTATTATTATTATTATCATTATTATTATTATTATCATTACTATTATTCGAGGCAAGTACACTGTACTGACGTAGTTAGACCATCACTTTCTGCACATCTATTATTTACATAACTATCCGAGGGGGGTGGGGGTGGATAAGAAGGAAGGTAGGAGAGATAAGAGAAGAAAGGGGGGTTGGGGGAAAGAGAAGGGAAGGGAGCTTAAATAGAAAATGGAGATGGGGAAGAGGAAACAGAGTGGAAAAGAGGAAAAGGAGATGACAAGAGGAGAAGGAGAGGAGGCTTAGAAAAAAAAAGTATATATATATATATATATATATATATATATATTACATAAGGGAGGGGAGGAAATGAGGAAACGAGGGAGGAGGAGAATTTTAAGGAGAAAGAAGGAAGTGGAGGAATATAAGGAAGATTTGGGAGTGAGAGGGGAAAGCGGGAAAGGGAAAGGTAGATGGTGAGAGAAAGAGAGAGGAGACGAGACACGAAAGGTAGAAGGGGGGGGGAGAGTGAAAGTGGAGAGAGGAGGTCCCGTTAGTAATAATAATGATAATAATGATGATGATAACAATGATAATAACAATAACAATATTGATGATGATAACAATAAAAGTAATGATAATAATAAATTGTTATTACCATCATCATCATCATCATCATCATCATCATCATCATCATCATCATCACCATCACCATCACCATCACCATCACCATCACCATCATCATCATCATCATCACCATCATAATGATAATAACGATGTTAAAAATTTAGATAACTAATAATAACAATACCAGTAACACCAACAGCAAGAACGCTAATAACGCTAATAATGAAAATGATTTAAAAAGAATGAAAATGCTACCAAAACAACAACACCACCAACAACAACAACAACCACCAGGACAAGACGCAGCCCAGCAACCAATACGCAGACGAAACAACCAAACGACTCAACCCACAAAGAACCAGACTGAGTGACCAGAGACCGAGACCGAGTGAATGTTGATGTTGGTCAACGGTTGAAGCAACATATGCGCTAGCAACACGAGGGGAATGTGTACTGGTGTGTGTGTTGACATAGTGTGCGTGCGTAGCCAAGTACTTGTTGATCTGATTAGGTATCTGTTGTTGTTATTGTTATTATTATTGCTGTTATTAATGTTATTGTTAATATTATTGTTATTAATTATAATAAATAATTATTTATTATTATTATTATTATTATTATTATTATTGTTGTTGTTGTTATTGTTATTGTTATTGTTATTGTTGTTTTATTGTTTTATTGTTGTTTTATTGTTTTATTGTTGTTATTATTGTTATTATCATTATTACCATTATTATTGTTGTTAATTTTATCATTATCATTATAATTATCATTATCATTATCAATATTAGTATAATTATCATTGTCATTATTATCATTATCATTATTGTTATCAGTATCATTAATATTATGATGATAATGAAATCAGGTGTAATTATGATTGATACCTGATATGCATGCTGTTGAATGCAGTGACATATCAGTTGCATGCGGTAAGAACAGGCTCTATTTGAGTGCGTGACGATCCAGTTTTACCAAAATGCCAAGAGGACCTTCAGACCAGACATTTCCTTTTTTAACTGCTAGTTACTAAAAACAATGAATCGAAGATGTAGAAATAAAATGAGAGGGAGTTATAGAAATATAGAGGAAGTTAAATGGCAGATGTTTTTAAGTTTTGCCAGAGGGTATGGAAAGGGTTTCCTGAAAGAATACAAAGAGACATCATGAAAAAAAGAAACACACACACACACACACACACACACATACATATAAATATACATATATATATATATATATATATATATATATATATATATATATATATATATATATATATATATATATATATATATACATAATATATTAACAATATTGTGCCCAGTATGGTAAGCAAAGATTTTCTTTTTACTTTATTTTAATGAAAAAGTAAATCTTAAAGTTAGAGGGGGGGGGGGTAAGAGTGGTATGCCAGGACTGTAAAGGGAACACAATATAAATATCAATATGTGTTAAATGATCTTCAGTGAAATATATTCTGATCACACGTATAATAAAAAGACCGGATACCTACTCCCAATAACCCCACCACGCAAGAAAAAAAAGATACACACATATGTGAATAAACGAATAACAAAAACAGTAATAAACGCTTGAATCCTCTTATCAAAGCTCGCCAAGGAATCGGATATAAGATCGAGTGGCTTATAACTCAAGTAACCGGTGCTGTTTTTTCCCATTAGCACACGTCAACATCCGTGTGCGTGGAACAGGAAGGCTACAAGGTTATAAGGTTACATGCAAGGTGACCCTCCGTTGCAGTATTCAAGGGCAAAATGCATATATATATTTAGATGAATAGATAGATAGATATATAGATAGATAATTAGATTGATAGATAGATGGATAGATAGATAGACAGACAGGTA
>NC_051391.1:2434527-2437027 GCF_015228065.2 Penaeus monodon | reverse complement strand
TGAAATGTAGATTACGCAGGAGACACCCGAGTTTATTTTTTCTTGTCTTTTGTGTCGACCTTATGACGCGGAAATCTTACGACGGGGAGGCCATCCAGTGCAAATTATGCAATGTGTTCAACGCCTCGGGAGAGGAAGAGCCACTCACGCAATCAAGGTGTTCAACTTCGCAAGCATAGTTCTAAAATTCTAAGAAAAAAAATGGATAAATAAAAATAAATAGATAAAAAAATAAAAATTAAGAACATGAATGATCCCTTGGTCAAGTGTACCCTGGTATTTACGTTACTAGAAAGTGCAGGACGCGAGACGGCAGATTTATTTAACATTTATCGGTAACAAAATATTTTGATGAGTGTGGACTGGTGTTTATCTCAGTCGTTTATTAACGGTTATTGGCTGGGTACGTACTGTCAGTACGTTCAGTTTATACACGTAGAGCATTCGTGTGTGTGTGTGTGTGTGTGTGTGTGTGTGTGTGTGTGTGTGTGTGTGTGTGTGTGTGTGTGTGTGTGTGTGTGTGTGTGTGTGTGTGTTGTGTGTGTGTGTGTGTGTGTGTGTGTGTGTGTGTGTGTGTGTGTGTGTGTGTGTGTGTGTGTGTGACTATGCCACATTCAAAAATGTGTAAATGCAGAGAAAGAATGTCCGTTGAAAAAAACTCATTGAAGTCTAGCAGCTAGCAACCTTTATCGTAGACACTCGGCCCCAGTCATTGAAGCCGACTTGCTTCAGTGTACTTCCGAGCAACACGTGACCCTTCGAACCATTACCAGCAAACTCACATGGCATAGTGACCTCGGCTTCTCTTCACGTCTCGTCTCGCCTCGTCTCGTCTAGTCTCGTCTCGTCTCGTTTAGTCTCGTCTCGTCTCGTCTCGTCTCGTTTAGTCTCGTCTCGTCTCGTCTCGTTTAGTCTCGTCTCGTTGTCTCGTCTCGTCTCGTTTAGTCTCGTCTCGTTGTCTCGTCTCGTCTCGTCTCGTTTAGTCTCGTCTCGTTGTCTCGTCTCGTCTCGTCTCGTTTCATCTCGCCTCATCTCGTTTAGTCTCGCTGCCTCGTCTCGTTTCGTCTCAGCGTAGCAGCGAACGGCGTAGCGGGCGAGGCGAAAGAGGCGGTATTCGAGAGATCTGGAGCCTCGAAATCCCGTTCATTTTGATGTCCACGGGAAGCTAACCTTGGGTAATGCTGATGTCGTTGATGTAGGAAAGATTTGGGAGAACAGTTATCCAGATCTGGTAGACCTTCGTTCAATCCGCCGGTAGCGAGGTCAGTCTTCGGTGGGAGATGTAGTTTTCCTGCTCTCAGTCTGATTTGTCAGCTAGAGTCGGTTTACTGTAGCGCGGAAGAAGACTCCCTTGTAGTCGACGTCGGTGGTTAGACAATATGACATGTCATACGTTGCAACAGAAATAAAAAAAAAAGCACAGTCCGTTTCCCGATTAATGTGGTATCACGGGTTCGTCCCATCAAAGACGGCTTTAGATAACAAGGACATATTTATGAGGTCGACAAAAAAAAAAAAAAAAAAAAAACGGAACAGGGCCAGATCTATGGGGTCGACCAAAAAAAAAACAGGAAACAGAGTCAGATCTATGGGGTCGAAGAAAAGAAAACCCCCAGATAACAGAGCCAGATCTATGCGGTTTTACCCAGGCAGGAGCTGAACCCTTCCATCCCCCATTCATCGACGTCGGGAAACGGATCTTCACAAAAGGATCAGACCGTGTCGACGCCATGAAGTAGCATGAAGATGATACTCTGCAGTAGGGAAAAGTGCGTGAAATAAGTGGTGCGTGTCCGTATGACAATATAGGCGTAGGTGAGATCATAAAGCAAGCTAGTAAATTTCGATGACGTTCCCTGACATTGGCCTTCAATGGGGATAACTGTTAGCCCATATCCTATGAACCAAGCAATCCGGTTATCAGATCGTCGATTGACTTGATGACGCAGTCTGTTTCATCCATTCGAAACAGGATGAGAAGTATTATGTTATTAAGATCTATCTGGGCCATCAGCGTCTAACCCGGCACGTCTGCCAGAGATATAGGAAATCGCATTGCTCAGCCTTGCGCGCACAGTCTCCAGCGTCGAGAAAGCGAGCAGAGCGAGAAACTTCTCGAAATGACTTCATCCTGTCTGCATTTAAAACACTCTACCATGTTCATAAAATGACAAAGGAAATTTATCATACACCAAACAGGTTCACTGAATAAACCTAGTTTGTGTGGAATGGTAATTTATTTTCCTTTTCCCCAAGATCATCGTTGTTATAGACCAAGAGAACATTATAGCAGAAGGAATCGGCTTTCACATCTACGAATGTATCTGTTCGGATGCAAAGACTTAACCACGGGTGTCAACATAATCCAGAGGTACTTTATTCAATATCAATGACCGACATTGAACCATACCGACCCTAAAGCTGTTATAGTGCAATCCTATCTACACGGCTGCACTATCCTTTAAGCACAGTGAAAATCTGCTCACCTAAAAGACTCCTT
>NC_051391.1:2422027-2429527 GCF_015228065.2 Penaeus monodon | reverse complement strand
TATAATTTTCTACCAATAATGCGATATATAATACTGGTTGATGGTCCATTCCGGGCTACTTGTAAAGAGCTAGTGAGCATTTTCTTTTTCGTGATTTGCAGGGCAAAAAATATTTTTTTCAGGGCAAATTTAAACAATCTTTCAGAAATCGGCCTTTTTATATACCCAACTCCGTTTCAGGCACGACGCCGCTTAATATAATATGCAAATGAGTTTTTTTTCACATTTCAGAGGAAACAAAAGTGTCGTTGTATTCAGAGAGAACCTATTTAACATCGGATCTCAGCACTTCCTCATTCGTTTTCTTTTCTGTCCGTTATTACATAGTACTCGTCTGTAACACCAGATTTCAAAACTATTGACCTTTTTCTGGTCTATCTTCTTCAACACCCAACACTCAGAACCATATGACGCAATCGGGAAAACTAATGAGTTCAATAACCTCAGCTTTGTCCGTAAGGTAATGCTTCGGTCTTTCCAGATGTTATCGAGAGCACTGTGGCGTTTTTGGCAATGGTAATTCTTATATATATATATATATATATATATATATATATATATATATATATATATATATATATATATATATATATATATATATATAAAGAGATATCCTTTATACTGTAAATAAATTGTTTTAAATATTTAGAAAGCAATTATCGAGTGAATAAAAAATCTCGAGGAAAACTTAAAATATAGAATATAAAAAATATAAAATATAGAATATAAAATAATATAAAATAATATATAAATAAAATATAAAATATAAAAATATAAAATATAATATAAAAAAAAAAAAATAATAAATATATATTATATATATATATATATATATATATATATAACAAATATCAAATGTATAAAATATACAAAATATATAAAATAAATAAAATATGAAATAATATAAAACATAAAATAATATAACATATAACATATTAACATATAACATATAATATCAAATATAGAATATAAAATATAAAATAACACGAAATATAAAATAATATGAAGCATAAAATATAAAATCAATATAAAACAGCCACCGAGTCGGCCAACCAAAACCAGCTTACCGATTTTTCCTTCCCCATCGAGTGGCCTGTTGCTGCCTTTCTGCATACCTGCCGACCTGAGTGACCTTTGACCTCGAGAGGGGGACGTTATCTCCGTGGAGAACACTCGTGAACCGCCAAACACGAGCAGGTGTCAAGAAACACCTGTTAACTTTTCCCGAAGCCATAGAGGGTTTCCTCTGGTCTCGCTCCTGGGTCCTGCGAGTTGAAGACGATACCGACGCTGCCACCAAGATCTAAAAGTTCCTTCAGAAATCGGGGTTTTTTATATACCCAACTCCGTTTCAGGCATCACGCCGCTCTATATATTATGCAAATGAGTTTTTTTTCTTCACATTTCAAAGGAAATAAAAGTGTGTCGCTGTATTAAGAAGAAGAAAAAAAAAACTATTTAACATCGGATCCTAAAAGTTCTTATCAAAGAAGCGGAATTAACTCTATTTATAGTATATGCCGTTTTATCTTTATTTTTTCTTCTGTTACTTTTTGTCATTCGTTTGTTGTTATTATTTTGCTTTATGAAATAATATAAAATATGAAGTAATATAAAATACGAAATAATATGAAATATAAAATAAAAAGTATAAAAAGTATAACAAATATAAAATACATAAAATCTATAAAATATAAAATATAGAATAATATAAAATATAAAATAATATAACATATAAAAATATATATATATAAATATAACAAATATAACAAATATAAAAATATAAGAAATATTAAATGTATATAAAGAGATATCCTTTATATGTGAATAAATTTTAGAAAGTAATTATCGAGTGAATTAAAACTCTCGAAAAAAGTAAAATTAAAATATAAGATTTAAAATGTAGGATAGAGAATAGAGAATATAAAATATAAAATATGAAATATAAAATAACGAAAAATATGAAATACTATAAGATATGAAGTAATATAAAATAAATAATATAAGATATGAAATAATATACAATGTAAAATAATATAAAATATGAAATAAATAGTATAAAAAGTATAAAAAATATAAAAATATAATAAATATAACAAATATAAAATATATAAACTATATAGAATATATAAAATATAAAATATATAAAATATAAAATATAGAATAATATAAAATATAAAATAATACAACATATAACATATTAGCATATAATATAAAATATAAAATGTAAAATAACATGAAACATAAAATAACACGAAATGTAAAATAACATGGAATATAGAATAACATTAAATATAAAATAATATGAAGTGAAAAAAACACATTTTTTTATCATATGTAAAATATAAAATATTTTATATTTTAATAATATTTTATATTTTAATAATATCTTATATTTCAATAATATTTTATATTTTAATAATATTTTAATAATAGTTAAAACATATAAAACATAGGGTATAAAATCAATATAAAACAGCTACCGAGTCGGCCAACCAGAACCAGCTTACCGATTTTTCCTTCTCCATCGAGAGGCCTGTTGCTGCCTTTCTGCATACCTGCCGACCTGAGTGACCTTTGACCTCGAGAGGGGGAGTAGGAAGTGGGTGATGAAGCATCGCCCGTCACACGGATCAACAAGGGGCGCATCCCCCAGGGCAGAACTAAGTCTAACTCTTCCATTTATCAAAATCCGCCAGGTTACTAGGACGGGATAGTTCCCACCCCTGGCCCTGCGGTTCAGCCATCTTGTACTATCAATCAAAAGAAAACAAGACTTAAATGGACAAGGGAAGAGTATAATGAGGTAATGTACTGCTTTTGCTATACATTCAAGGAGCCTGCTATTTCGTCACCTTTATTTGTGAGCATATTTCGTCACCTTTATTTGTGTTCAATGAGGATCTGAACGCTTCTCTCTGTTACCACCTGATTACATATTAGTTCGTACAAAGGGTAATGATACTTTTTTTCTGGCTGTATTTTCATATTCTCATTGGGAACTTCATCTCGATTCGTTTTGTGATCTTCTGCTCTTGGCTTTCACGAAAATTTTATTCTTCATAAATGTAATGGCTCTGTTGCCCCAATATATATGTAATTGCGCCAATCCCCACTACAATATGAGAGGAAGGGCATCCAACCAGCCAACTGTTTCAACCAACTGGCCACTTATTACGCGCCTAAATGGGAAAGTACCGTGCGCAAAACACATATATAATAATGGAACCTATAATAATAATAAATGTTCAGAGATATCTTGGATATGATTACGATCGAGGTCATTCAAGATTTTTCTTCCATTTCTTAAAGTGTTTTTTATGTACCCTACGAATTCTGGAGTTGCATGGATACTAATACTGACCATTCCCCTGAATTAGCTGGATGGTATTTCAGAAAGGTTATATATACCGCGTTATAAAATGTTCTCATGTACTAAAGGTAACTTGCGTGAATGTACAATAAAAATAGTCAAAATAATCATAGACCATGACTCTTCAGTGAAGTCTCGAAGGCAGAATGTTTATATATATAAACCGATATATATGGCAGTTTATAATATTGGGAAGGAACGTCTATGATAACTAAAGCAGATATATAAATGATATGGATGACTTTTTTCAAGATTTGTCACAATAACCTTTTCAGCCGGAGCAGAATTTTGGATAATGTTAGGAGAAATATATTTTCCTTTATTGCATTTGAACAGCGTACAGAGAGCTCTGATGAAACAGATATTAAGAAGCATATGTGTACACACACATGCGCACGCGCGCGCGCGCGCACACTCACACACACACAAATGTAATATAATATATATATATATTTATATTTATTACTATTTTTTTTACTACAGCTGTTATATATATATGGGTGTGTGTGTGTGTGTGTGTGTGTGTGTGTGTGTGTGTGTGTGTGTGTGTCTAATTGTTCATTTTACTTTCCGATGCTTCTGTTTACAGGAAAGTAATAAAAGGTGAAGTGAAGATGGAAGCAGCCAGGTTCAAGATGAAGGCGAGGGATTTACTCCTGCGTTCAGCTAGAGGTAAACGCCTACCTCACCTGCTGGAGGAAACTCCCCGCAACCCGACCATTAGAAGCCAGGTGTACCGATAAGACCCATCGCCTCTGGTATTGGCAGCGCTCCCCATCGATTGGCTAAGTGTTTGACTAAACCACTAGGGTCCTAGGGGGGATGGGAGTCATCAATGATTCCCCCCTGAAGATTTTCGAAGACCTCATCAGACGCCTTCAGAGTTCCGTGTGCAGAAATAAAGAGCTGGCTTGTTCTGACGTAAAATCCCTATTTAGTAATGTACCCGCAGACGGAACAATCCGGGAACTCGAGAGGGCCACCAGATGCTGAACTTCCGCTGCTGATACACCACCTCGTGAGCCTAGTGAAGTTATGCGAAGACTTTGGCTACTTCGAGTTTGCAGGGGAAGAATATCAGCAGATTAGTGGTCCTTTTGCTCCCCCTTGAGCGCATCATGACCTGCCTGTTCATGGAGACGATATAGAGGGAAAACTACAAGGATACAATCGGCAGACATTCTACTAGGCTTCATTACGTAGATAATGTCCTCGTCATTGTCCCCAGAAGGTCGTGCTTACACCATACACTGAAGCGGCTTAACTCCACGAGAAAATCCAGTTCACCGTGGGGGAAGAAGAGGATCAGAAATTACCTTTCCTGGACACGCTGTATACAGAAAGCCTACTAACAAAGAAGGCTATGTCCATTACTTCCCCGCCCACAGAAATAAAACAAAATCTGGTGTTGCAATTGCCTTCTTCCTCGGAGCCATGATGATCTGCAGTTCTGAATTTCTTGAGGAAGAAGCTGTCTGTATAATTAATTCTTGCATGAAGCATAAATACCCCAGAGGATTCCTGATAAACCTCTGAAAGAAAGCGGAGAAGATACTCATAAGAGCAGACCCTGCTTCCTCTTCTAATTTTCTCATGTTACCGCCATGTAACATTTCCCAGGCGATCAGCAGGTACTTTGGCAGTACAGTGATAATCGCCAACACATCCGGTGAAAAGATACATGATGTATCGTCAGAGAAAATAGATAAGAATCATTTTTATAATCATTATGTTGTATAATGCTTTATTTCAAATAATTTGTGTAGTTATTTGTTTGGTATGTAATATTGTTTTCCATATATATTTAAACCCGTTTATTTTGTCTAATGCTCTGTGTAATATTTAATGAAAAAGAAAGTATCCTCTATGCTGTACTAATAGATGGCGTTGGTTTTTCTCAACCAGTCACTCGTGTTGTGTGTATGGCAGTTTGCTCCTTGGTCAGCCCTCTGGCGATTTCATTCTTGCTCGAGGATCAACAGCAAGAAACGGGTTATCTCTATATTTTTAATTACTGAATTTAAATACAGGTATGTTCATGGATAATGTGTTTGAATTAGTTGTAATTATTGTTTGCCTATTTAGTATTGTATGGTTATAAGTATGATAGGCATATAATATGGTAGATTTTTTTTTATTGCTATATATTCATATATGTAATAGAGAAAAATATATGTATGTATTAGTTTCAGTTGTCACAAGTGACGTTTGATGGGTCACCAGTGACAGCAGGGATTGTGTAAGTAAATTTATTATTTGTCTATAATTACTTGATACTGAAATTGTGTAAGGCTTACTATTTTACTCAAGGGATACGAATTTGTGTTATTATTAATTTGTTTATGTTCTTAAATGTATGTGAAATTGATTGCATGTACTCATTATATGGTATTTATAGTATTTATTATTTTCTTTATTAATGTTATTAATTAATGGCATACGCTGCAGTAAATGCGATAACGCAAACTTTGGTGAAACAGCCTGCGGTTTCAACAGCAGGATCAGCGAACATCGAGCTCACGTCCGTCAACAAAGGACTTCCAACGCCATGGTGGTGCATGTAGATGAAGCTGGACATCTACCGAACTGGAAGGAAGCAGAAGTAATCCACGGAGGATTGAACAAACAGAAAAGAAAAATTATGGAAGCTACATACATCGCGACGGAGAAAAATATAAAAACAAAGCACCGGGTACCTTCAAATTATCGAAGGTCGCGGCAGCAATTATGCGATTAACAAGAGTCGTCAGGTGTTTCGTCAGCTCATGCCTGTCAAATATATCCTCTGTAGTTTCTCTGATGTATGTATTTCTGACGAAGATGTAATCGAAACCGGTTAAATACATTTCTTGTATTGTGAAGATATCTATTCTCATTCATACGTTTTCTACAGGTTGACACACACACACACACACACTCCAAGAGCATCACAACGTGGAAGCTGCAATTAAGTATCATGCTATGACCACGGCGGCTCAGACATGAACCTACCGTTAAAAGAAGAAGTTCATATATATGTACACCCACACAAATATACACACCCAACGGCACACACATATAATATATATATATATATATATATATATATATATATATATATATATATATATATATATATATATATATATATATATATATCTTCGACCCTGAGTGGAACACCTGCCAGAGTCCAATTTATGGGATAAATAGAGATAAGGGCAGAAGGGACTCTTTAACCTTGACTGGCAACCCTTCTAGAGACCGTCTCAATAAAAATAGGAAAGGCAGCTGGAAACCACCCCGACTGAATAATACGTACGCACACACACACACACACACACACACACACACACACACACACACACACACACACACACACACATATATATATATATATATATATATATATATATATATATATATATATATATATATATAATTTCATTAAATTCCAGGGGAACCCGAACACGGGGGGAAAAAACCGGAATTTCTCTAGGTATGTATGTTATTTTCCGAACGAGAGGATGGTCAAACAATGAAAAAAATAATACAGCATAACAATGTGCCTAATTCCTAGCCATTAAAAAAAAAGACTAACAAAGTATTTATAACTTTCTCGAAAATCTGGGAAGGAATTTTATTCATAGATGCAAAGGGGGAAGGGGGGGGGGAGGACGTTGCTGGGAGAAAAAAAAAAATCCAGAGGCGTGGTAGACGATATTTTCAGTGTTTTACGGTTTCAGTTGAAAATTTTCTTCCACACATTGTTCATATATTCTCTTATTAAATATTGGGTTTCTGCTAGCCAATGATAATGATAATGAGAAGTGATAATATTAGTAAGTAGAAAGATAATGATATGAAGAATTTTTTTGTATAAAACTAGTGATAGGCATGATAAGGATGATAACACTCATAATGATGATGATTATTTTTATTATTATCACTATTAATAATAATTAATAAGATGATATTAGTAGTGGTAGTAGTAGTAGTAGTAATAATAATAATTAATGATAATAATAATATTGATAACATGATCATAATGATACTGATAATGATGATAATAGTAATAGTAATAATAATAACAATCATGATAATAATGATAGTATTAATGATAATAATAATAATAATAAATACTGTCTCTA
>NC_051391.1:2407736-2421927 GCF_015228065.2 Penaeus monodon | reverse complement strand
TTATTTTTTTTTTAAAATTTTTTAAATTATTATTATTATTATTATTATTATTATTTTTTATCATTTTTAAATTTATCATTTTTAATATTTTATTTTTTTTATTATTTTTTTTTTTATTTTACTTTAATTATTGATTATTCCCAAAAAATTTTTTATAACTGAAATAATAACAAAAATGATAATAATAATATTATTTTTATAATAATAATAATAATTCTTATAATTTGCTATAATTTTATTATTTTTTTATTATATTATTATTTTTTCTTACTGGTATAAAATGTAAAATATTATTATAACAGTAAAAATTTACAGTAAAAACGATTTTAATTAAATAAGAATAAATTTTATTAAAAAAAAACTAATTATTTTTTATTATTTTTGTTTTACTATTATTATTGAGTTTTTATTAGTATAGTTGTAAAAATATTTATTAAAAACTGCAATAATTCCCAATAATAGATAATAATGGCAATAAGGGGAATAATATATATAATGATGATAATGTGATAATGTGTGATAACGAAAATAAGGAGATAATATAAAATAATATGATAATAACGGGAAATTGAGTCCATGAAAAAAAAATTTAAAAAAAAAATCCCAAAATGAAAAAAACGCAAAAACTACGAAATATAGCCCATGAAATAGACTCCAAAATGATGTTTTTTTTCCCTTCATTTGATGATTTTGGGAATTATTGGATAATAGTGATAATAATTACTTATTATTATATTTTTTTATTATTATTATATTATTATTTAAATTTTATTAATATATTATTTTTGTTATTATTATTATTTATTATTTACATTATTCTATTTTATTACTTTAATTATTAGTATTTATCCAAAAAATATATTAAAAACTGTAAAAATAACAATTAAAAATAATAAGTAATACAAATAAAAATAATACAAATTGTTTAATAATGTTTTGATTTTATTTTTGGTTTTATCATTTTATTATTTTTACGGGTTTATCAATGTAAAAAAATTATTGGTTACAATGTTTAAATAGATTTTAAAAGGTCTTAACTAGGCTTTTATTTACTATTGTCCTATTGTTACCAAAGTGAATTGGGTCTTCATCTTCTGTCTTTTATTTTTCTTTTAATTTCAAATGATTTTATAATTTTATTGGGGTTACAAGCACAAAACTGTATTTTTTTGTATAATACACTGAAATGAGGATATAACTTGTAATACAAACTGTGTCAAAGACGAAAGCCTTGCATAAATTGAATTTTTTAAGGCTAAGATGTATCTGTATTTTTTATGCAACAAATAAAGAACAAATTCTTATATGAATGGTTTATGGAAACCAGTTATTTCGTACTTCATACTTATGGGAGGAAAAATATTTAATTTTAAATTGTTTTACTAGAATTTTTTTGTAGTTGTAAAAGTAAATATTTTTCTTGTATGAATTTTACAATAAAAAATATAAAAAAAAATTTAAATATATATATATATATATAATATTAAATTATATATAATATAATATATATATATATATATATAATATATATTTTAAAAATTAAAATTTTATATATATTATAAGGGAATTTCAGAGGACAAAATTTGCCAGAAACCTTAGTTTGGCTTAATATAAGTAATATGAAAAGAGTTTAAAGGAAACAAAGCTCTGGACTTGGGAATTGATATTTAATTCTTTGGGGGAGTGACTTCTAACAGTGACTCTTATTCTCCCCAGATATCTTGGAACATTTTATAAAGGGACCATATGTTTTAGTTATTATAGAAAAAAAAATGAACATACAAGTTTTGAGGTGGAAATGTCTCCCACCATAGTTGGGGAATAAAAAGTTTAAAATATAAAATTGGGACATCTTTTCAAAAAGACATTTGGGACGTGTCTGTTATACTTTCCTCAACACTGATCTCTGAGATTTATTTTCATTAAAAAAAATCTTGTATAACACTTTTAACAAGATATATAAGCATTGTCATTTCTAATGATTCCCAAAGTGAAAAGCATTTAGAATTTCCAGTAATGACTAAAATGCCAGATTTGATCCCAACAAGTCCAAGGCAAATTTAACGGAACTACTATGTTTTGTTAAAGGACTTAAGCAAAACAAGCCATGCAAATATGGAACAATTTTAGTAGGATGATGTGTATCGAAAGGAACAAAAAAAATCAAATATCTAGAACAGAAAAAATACATATTGCTATCATCTAGAACTGGGAAATACTACCTATACTCTTAGGCTTTAAAACTCCTACAATTATGCATCCACGTTCAGAGAATTACAAGATAACTATCTCCAAAATTACTTTTGTTGAGTAGAGGAATCCAGGAGAAACTTTCAAGCAGTACATACACATTGTTCGTGATTTTTTCTGTGGGGACCAGTGCCTTCAAGATATCTTTTGAGCCTTTTTTATTTGTATTAAGCAAAACCTTCAGGTTGAAAAAATTATAAAGTGTAGGATAATTTTAAAATGTAAAAAAGGGCCCGAAGTACCACCTACCATCATATTTAAAAAAACGATTGGGAAACTAATCTACATAGATTGTTGGAATTAAATCTCCATAAAACAAACACAAAAAATCACATAAAAATAAAAATATATGATTAAAAAGGGAAATTTAGAACATTTGTCATTGTTGTATAATTCCCTAAAGATACATCTGTTCATTTGTAGGCATAGCCATGTTGATATTGCATTAACCTTTCAAAAATGCACAAGTAATAACATGTTGAGAATTACTAGATCTAAATTTAATGGGTCCAGTGCAGAACTAGATGCGTTTCCACCATTAATGAATTCATATAAAATTCTACAGGATAGTACAAAAAATGGAATTACAATAATTTATTTTTCATATTTGGGTGATGCTGCTCAGTTGCTGAACATATTAAAACACACACACACACACACACACACATATATATATTATTATTATATGATTAATATAATGGTTTTGTGTGGTGGTGTGTGTTTTAATATGTTCAGCAACTGAGCAGCATCACCCCAAATATGAAAAATAAATTATTGTAATTCCATTTTTTTTACTATCCTGTAGAATTTTATATGAATTCATTAATGGTGGAAACGCATCTAGTTCTGCACTGGACCCATTAAATTTAGATCTAGTAATTCTCAACATGTTATTACTTGTGCATTTTTGAAAGGTTAATGCAATATCAACATGGCTATGCCTACAAATGAACAGATGTATCTTTAGGGAATTATACAAGCTAATGATCAAATGTTCTCAATTCCTTTAATCATATCTTTACTGTTTATGTGATTTTTGTGTTTGTGTTATTGGAGATTCTAATTACCAACATATCTATGTAGTATTAGTATTACCAATCGTTATTTATATATGTATCAGGTAGGTAGGTACTTCTGGCTCTTTTACATTTTAAAATTATCCTACACTTTATAATTTTTTTTCAACCTGAAGGTTTTGCTTAATACAAATAAAAAAGGCTCAAAAGATATCTTGAAGGCACTGGTCCCCACAGAAAAAATCACGAACAATGTGTATGTACTGCTTGAAAGTTTCTCCTGGATTCCTCTACTCAACAAAAGTAATTTTGGAGATAGTTATCTTGTAATTCTCTGAACGTGGATGCATAATTGTAGGAGTTTTAAAGCCTAAGAGTATAGGTAGTATTTCCCAGTTCTAGATGATAGCAATATGTATTTTTTCTGTTCTAGATATTTGATTTTTTTTGTTCCTTTCGATACACATCATCCTACTAAAATTGTTCCATATTTGCATGGCTATGTGATTTGCTTAAGTCCCTCTTAACAAAACATAGTATGTTCCTGTTAATATTTGCCTTAGTGACTTGTTGGGATCAAATCTGGCATTTTAGTCATTACTGGAAATTCTAAATGCTTTTCACTTTGGGAATCATTAGAAATGACAATGCTTATATATCTTGTTAAAAGTGTTATACAAGATTTTTTTTTAATGAAAATAAATCTCAGAGATCAGTGTTGAGGAAAGTATAACAGACACGTCCCAAATGTCTTTTTGAAAAGATGTCCCAATTTTATATTTCAAAACTTATTTATGTCCACATCATAATGTGTGGGAGACATTTCCACCTCAAAACTTGTATGTTCATTTTTTTTTCTATAATAAACATATGGCCCTTTTTAAAAAAGTTTCCCAATATTGGGGGGAAAAAGGTCACTGTTAGAAATCACTCCCCCAAAGAATTTTAAACAATTCCCCCCGTCCAAAAGAGCTTGTTCCTTTAAAAACCCTTTTTATATTATTAAATTTAAACCAAACTAGGTTTTTGGCAAATTTTTTCCCTGAATTCCCTTTTTAAAAATATATATATAATATATATATATAATAATATATATTATATATATATATATATATATATAAAATTTTTAATATATAAAATTATATATATTAATTTATTTGTTATTTTGTTTGAAATTTAACAAAAAATATTTACTTTTACAACTACAAAAAAATTCTAGTAAAACAATTTAAAATTAAATATTTTTCCTCCCATAAGTATGAAGTACGAAATAACTGGTTTCCATAAACCCTTCATATAAGAATTTTTTTTTATTTTTTTGATAAAATACAGATACATCTTAGCCTTAAAAAATTCAATTTATGCAAGGCTTTCGTCTTTGACACAGTTTGTATTACAAGTTATATCCTCATTTCAGTGTATTATACAAAAAAATACAGTTTTGTGCTTGTAAACCATATAAAATTATAAAATCATTTGAAATTAAAAGAAAAATAAAAGACAGAAGATGAAGACCCAATTCACTTTGGTAACAATAGGACAATAGTAAATAAACCCTATTTAAAGACCTTAAAAATCTATTTCTAACTTGTAACCAAAAATTTATTTCATTGATCAACCATAAAAAAATAATAAGAAAATCCCAATAATAATTAAAAAATCATTTATAAATTAGTATTATTACTATTAATATTTTTTTATTATTTTTATTGTTATTGTTTACGTTTAATTTTTTTTTGGTATAATCTAATAATTAAAGTAATAATAATAGTAATAATGAAATAAAAATAATAAAAATAATAATAAAAATAAAATAATATTAATAATAAAAATAATTAATAAAATAATAAAAAAATAAAAAATAAATAAAATAATATAATAATAATAAATAAAAAATAATAATAATAATAAAAAATAAAAAAAGTATATTATCACATTATCCTAATTTTTGCCAAAATCATCAAATAAAGGGAAAAAACACATTTTGGAGTCTATTCTCAATGGGCCCTATTTTCGCTAGATTTCCTGTTTTTTTCGACTTTTGGGATTTTTTTTTAAATTTTTTTTCATGGACTCAATTCCTGTTTTTATCATCTTTATTATCATGATTATCATCTTTATTATCGTTATCATCATCTTTTTCTCATTATCATCTTTATCATCATCATTATCCATTTTCCCCTTATTAATTATTATTGAAATTATTGCATTATAAAAAATATTTTTCAACTATACTAATACAACTACAAAAATTAGTAATAACAATAATAATAACAATAATTACTTTTTTATAAAATAATTTATATCATTATTTAAATTTAAATATCTTTTATTACTGAAATTTACTGTTAAATAATTTTTTTTACATTTACTACCAAAAGAATAATAAAAATGATAAAAATAAAAATAAAAAAAATTATAGCAATATTATAAAATTTTTATTATTTTATTAATAATAATAATATTATTATATCATTATTTTTATTATTACGTTATAAAATATATTTTTTGGCAATAATACTAATAATTAAAGTAAAAAAAAAAAAAAAAAAATAATTAAAAAATAAAAATATTATAATAAAATTAAAAAATAATGATAATAAAAATAATAATAATATTAATAATAATAATAATAAAAATAATAAAAAAAAGTAATAAAAAAATAATAAAATAATAATAATAATATTAATAATCATCGATGTTTCGTTTAATTGTCATGTTACTAAATTTGTTAATTTTTATTTTATTACCCTAATAATTGCCAAAATATAAATAAATGGAAAAAAGTCTTTTTTGGGAGTCTACGCTCAAAGGCTTATTTCGCTGATTTTACTGTTTTTTCGACTCTTTCATCATTATTACAATTTTTACCCATCATTATTGAAATTATTATCATTATTATTTTAATTTATTACACTATAAATAACAATACAATAATAATTAAAAACCCAATTAAAAATAATGTTTTTATGAAAATTAATATAACATTTTTTTAATTAATATTATTTTCTGAAATTTTTACTACCAATAATTTTTTTAAAATTTACACTATAGTAAATAATAATAAGGATAATAATAATAATACTTTTATAACAAAAATAAACGATTAGTATTATTTTATCTTTTTATTATTATTTTTGTTATTTTTACATTATAATATTTTTTTAGAAATAATAAAAATAATTAAAGCAATTAAATTAACAATAATAATAAATAATAATAATAATAATAAAAATAATAATTAAATAATAAAAAATAATAAAAATAATAATAAAATATAACAAAAATAAAATAAAAATGAAAAATAAAAATAATATTAATAATCATCAAACGTTACCAAATTCTTTTTATTCTAACTTTTATCATCATTATTGTTGTTAATAGAATTCGATAATTATTACATTTTTCCCCCAAATAATTCCCAAAAATCATAAATGAATTGAAAAAACGTTTTTTTGGGATATTTCTCTTAAGGCTATATATCCCTAATTTCCGTTTTTTTTTTTTCGATTTTTTTTGGGTTTTTTTTACCTTTTTTTAATATATAAACACAATTCTTGTTATTTCATTATTATCATGATTTCATTTATCGTTATATCATCTTTATATTATCTCGTTCCCATCATCATTATCTCATTTTTGCAATTATTCCATTATTGCATTTATCATCATCTTTTGCAATTTTTGCAGTTGTAATATATTTTTGACAACTAAACTAAAAACAACTCAATAATAATAAAAACAAAAATAATCCCAAAAATAACGTTTTTATTAAAATTATTTAATCTTATTTTGGAAAATACGTTATTACTTAATTATTACTTTTAAATATTATTTTTCCCAATTGTATCCCAGTAAAAATAAAAATATAAAATTAAAAAAAATAATATTAATAACAATAGTATAACGATTTTTTTTTATTATTATACTTATAATTATTATCTTAATTATTACAGTTATATATTTTTGGGGCAATAGGCTAATAATTAAAATAAAAATGATAAAATAAAAACAAATAATAAATAATAATAATATAATATTTTTTAATAATAATAAAATAATAATATAAAAATAATAATGATAATAATAATAATAAAAATAAAAAAATAATAAAAAAAAATAAAATAAAAATAATAATAAAATGATAATAATAATGATAATATTAATAATATTAATAATCATAAAATGTTATAAAAATTCTCTTTTTTTGACTTTTGTCATTTTTATTGCCCTGATTACTAAATTCTGGTAATTAATTTTTTATTACCTTAATAACTGCTAAAATCATAAAATTAAGGGAAAAAAAACGTTTTTTTTGGGTATAGTTTTAAAAGGGCTTATATCTGGTTTCGCTTTTCGACTTTTGGGATTTTTTTTTTTCCCTTTTTTTATTATATTGGCCCACTTCCTGTTATTTTTATCATTATTATCATGATTTCATCTTTATTATCTTTTATTATCATCTTACGTAATTATTATCATTATTATTTAAATTTATTTAATTTATAATATATATTTTTACAACTATACTAAAAACTTTAATAAAAATATAGTAATAAAAAATAATTTTTAAATAATAATAAAATAATAACGTTTTTTTAAAAAATCATTTACATCATTATTTTAATGATATCTTTTTTACTGATTTTTTTTTTTTAAAATAATTTTTTTTTTTTTTACAATTATATTACCGTAAAAATAATAAAAATGATAATAACAATAAAAAATTTTAAATAAAATATTAAAACGATTAGTATTTTTATTATTATCTTTTATTATTATTATTATTTCTATTTTTACAGTTATATATTTTTTGGCAATAATACTAATATTAAAAGAATAAGAAATGATAATAGTAATATAATAAAATAAAAAAATAATAATATAATAATGATAATAATAATAATATAATAATAATAATAATAAAAGAAAATAATAATAATAAAAATAAAAATAAAAATAATAATAAAATATTAATAATCATCGCTTTTCCCAAAGTTCTCTGTAGCTATTTTTTTTCATTATTTTTGTCTGATACTAAATTCTGGTTTTTATTTCAATTTACCCTAAAATTCCCAAAAATCATCAAAGAATGGAAAAACGTAAATTTGGGGTATACCTCAAAAGGCTTTTTTTTCGAGATTTTACTTTTTTTCACATTGGTTTTTTTTTTTACCTTTTTTATTAATATGGACCAGTTTCTGGTTTTATCATCATTATCATCATTTTTTCTCGTTTCACACATTATATCTTATTGAAATTTATTTCCCCATTATTGAAATTTTTATAAATTTTTATTGAAATTATTTATTTAAAATATTTTTTTTTAAACTATATAATAAAAACGTAATAAAAATGAAATAACATTAATAATAAAATAATAGCATTTTTAAAATAATTTTTATGTATTATTTTAATTAAATCGTTTTACTGAAAATTTTTACGTTATTTTATTTTTTTTGAAAAATATATACTATTAAAAATGATAATAATGATAAATAAAAAAAATACTATCAAAAACAATAATTAATGTTATTATTATTATTTACTAATTATTTTTATTATTGTTATTTTACTTTAGATATATTTTTTGGCAATAATATAAAATTAAAGTAATAGTAATAAAAAAGTAATGAAATATAATAGTAAAATAAAAAAATAAAAATAATAATAATAATAATAATAATAATAATAATAATAATATAATAATAATAATAAAACAAAAATAAAAGATACTATAATAAAATAATAATAAAATAAAAATAATATGAAAAAAAATAAAAATCATCAAATGCTATCCAAATTCCTTTATTTCATTTTTTATCATCATTCTTGTCATGATTAGAGAATTTTCGAAATTTTAAAATTATTACCCAAAATAATTGCCGAAATCATCAAAGAAGGGAAAAAAAAAACGTCATTTTTGAGTCTACTTAAAAACCCTTTTTTTTTGCAAATTTTTACCGCTTTCGACAAAGGATTTTTTTTTTTACCTTTTTTTTTTATATATAAACACAATTCCCTTTTATTATCATCATTTTTTATCAAAATTATTAATTATGTCGGTACCATCTCATTATCTCATTATTGCAATTATCATCATCTTTTTTAAATTTTCTTATTATATCAATTACTGCGTTAAAAATATTATTTTTACAACTGACAAATAAGAACTACAAAAAATAATGTAATAACAAAATAATAACAATAATTACTTTTTAAAATAATTTTTTATATTATTATTTTAAATTTAAATACGTTTTTACTGTAATTATTTCTGTTAAATAATTATTTTTACAATAATTTTTACCGTAAAATTAATAATAAGATAATAATAAAATAAAATATTAAAAACAAATATCGATTAGTATTATTTTTATTATACTTATTATTATTTTTATTATTATCATTATTATTATTTTTTTATTTTTACATTTAATATTTTTTTTTTTGCATTAATATTTAAAATAAAAAGAAATAATAATGATAAATAATAATACAAAATGATAAAAAATAATAAATAAAGAAATAATAGATAATAAATAATAATAATAATAATAATAAAAATAAAAATAATAAAGCCAAAAAGGGGAAAAAAAACGTTTTTGGGAGATCTCTCAAAGGCAAAATTTCGCTAGATTTTCCCCTTTTTTAGATTTTTGGGATTTTTTTTTTTCCTTTTTTTTTATATATGGACCAATTTCGTTATTATATCATGATGATTACGTCATTATTATCTTTTATCATCATCATCTTTATCATCTTCCTCATCATTATCATCATTTTTGTAATTATTATCATCTTATTGCATTATTTCTTTTCATCATATTTCATTTTTATTGCATTTTTATTATTATTATTGCAATTATTATCTTTATTATTAAAATTTATTGTAGTTATAATATATATTTTTAAAACTAATAAAAATAACTACAAGATAATGTAATACCAAAAATAATAACAATAATAACTTTTATAAAAATTATTTATATCATCATTTTAAATTTAATATCGTTATTATTGTTAATTTTTACTTTTATAATAAAAATTTTTTTCCCAATTATACTCTGTAAAAAATAATAAAAATGTAAAATAAAAATAATAATATTAAAAACATAAAAAAAAAAAACGATTAGTATTTCATTATATTTATTATTTTATTATTATTTTTAAATAACATTTAATATTTTTTGGCAATAATATAATAATTAAGTAAAAATAATAATAATAATAATAAAAATAATAATATAATAATAATAATAGTAAAATAAAAATGATAATAATAATAAAAATAATAAATAAGAGTAATAATGACAATTATAATATTAATAATCATAAAATGTTTCCAAATGCTCTTTATTCTCACTTTTATTTTTATTTTGTATGATTATAAATTCTGGTAATTTTTATCATTATTACCCTAATAATTGCCAAAATCATCAATAGACGAAAATGTAATTTTGTCGTATTTCCTCAAAGCTTTTTTTCCTAGTTTAATGATAATAATGATAAAATTATTATTTTTATTATTATCATTATTTTATTATAATGATAATAATAATAATAAAAAACAATAATAAAATAAAAATAATAAAAATAATAAAAATTAATAATTTAATAATCACAAAATTTATGAAAATTCTCTTTATTCTCACTTTTATCATCATTTTTTTAGTTTAATAAAATTCTGGTAATTATCTCACTATTCCCCTAATAATTGAAAAACCAAAATAGACGAAAAAAAACCATTTTTTGCTTTTAACTCCAAAGGCTTTATTTAGCTAATTTTGCCTTTTTCGATTTTGGGGAATTTTTTCATTTCCCTTTTTATATTTTAATGCCCAAAATTTCGTTATTATCTCATAATTCCAAAAACCTAAAATAGGTCGAAAAAGTCATTTTGGCGTACATCTCAAAAGGGATTTCGCAAATTTTTTTTCCTGTTTTGATTTTTTTTTACCTTTTTTATATTATATTGGACAAAATTTCCTGTTATTTTTATTTATTATCATGATTGTCATCTTATCATCTTTTTATCATCATTATTTTTATCATTTTTACACTTTCATCATTATGGAAATTATTATCATCATTTTGCAACTTTTATCATTATTATTCAATTATTGGGTTATGATTATATTTTTGCAATGTACTAAAAAAACAAAAATAATAATAGTAATAACAATATTAAAACAAAAATAGCAAGTGTATAAAAATTATTTATATCTTATTTTAATTAATATCGTTATTACTGAAATTTTTACTGTTATAATATTATTTTGCAATTTACTACCAGTAAAAAAAAATTAAAATGAAAAAATAACAATAATAATATTAATAACGATTAGTATTATTGTTATTATACTCATTATTATTTTTATTTTTATTATTACGTTATAATATATTTTTTGGCAAAAATATAAAAATTAAAGTAAAAATAAGATAATAAAAAATAATAATAAAATAATAAAAATAATAATAAAAATAATAAAATATAATATAAAAATTTGATAATTAAAAAAAAAAATAATAAAAAATAATAATAATAAAAATAATTTTTGCTAGTTTTACTGCTTTTTTGATTTTGGGGAATTTTTTCTTTTATTTTTTAAAAATTATATAGGCACAATCCCTGTTATCATCATCATTTTTATCATAAATTATATCTTTATTATGTTATCACACATTATATCATTTTTCAATTATTATCATCAATTGCACTTATTACATTATTTATCAATTTTTCAATATATTATTTATGCAACTATACTAATAAACACAAAAAATAGTAATTAAAATAATAAAAACAAAATAACGAGTTTAATAATTTTTTATATCTTATTGTAATTAATATCGTTTTTATTATAATTTATTACTGTTTAAAAATTTTATTTTGCAATTACCCTATCAGAAAAAATAATAATAATGAAAACAATAAAATTTAAAACAATTTTAACGTTTTAATTTTTTTTTATTTACTTATTTTATTTTATTATTTTTTTATTTTATTTTATTTTTATTATTTTTTTATTATTACTTTATAATATATTTTTTGGTAAAAATGTTATAATCAAAGAATAATAATGTAATAGTAATAATAAAAATAATAATAATAAAAAATTAATAATAATAAAAATAATAATATAATAAAATAATAATAAAATATAATAATAAAAAATAATAAAAAATAAAAATAATAAAAATAATAATAACAATATGAATGATAAAAAATGATAATAATAAAAATAATAATAACAAAAAAATAAAATAAAAATAAAAATAATAAAAATGTAAAAATAATAATTTTAATATTAATATCATAAAATGTTAAAAAATTTCTTTATTTCACTTTATCATCTTATTGTCATGATTAATAAAAATCTGGTAATTATTATCATTTTTCCTTAATCTTTTAAAAACTCATAAAAAGAATAAAAAAAACGTCTTTTGGCATTTTCTCTCAAAGGCTGTATTTTCGCTAGATTTACCGTTTTTTTCGACTTCTGGGAAATTATTTTTTTTTACCTTTTTATTTTATATATGGACACAATTCCTGTTATTACACATTATTATCAGATTTTCATCATTATTACGTTATCATCTTTTTCTCTTTATCATCATCATTTTCATCTTTATTGCAATTATTACATCATTTTTTACTTTATTATCATTATTAGGGAAATTATTGCAGCTATAAATTTATTTTTGCAACTATACTTAAAAACAAAAAAAAAATTAGTAAAAACAATAAAATAACATAAAACGGTTTCAAAAATTATTTATTTCATCATTTTAATTTAATATCGTTTTTACTGAATTATTACGTTATATAATTATTTTGAAATTTATACTCCCAAAAAAAAATTTAAAAATCAAAAATAACTAAAAGCAGGGGTACTACGGTTTTTATGTAGTAGAGAAGAAGATAAATAACCTAAATTATGTTATACAAACCCCAGGGAGACTAAAAAGACGTGACAGTGTAAAATTAATCAGATAAGCCTTATTTCAAACGTAATGTTTTTCCTATAGCGAAAATAAGGGTGAAAGTGCCGAAATCATGGTGCTAAATTTAAAAATACTTGGAAGTTTTAATGGGGGGATGCTGATTCTCTAGATAGTTCCCTAACTCTAATTCGTAATTCGGGTTTTTCTGTACAATGAAAAACTTATCAGAGCCTCTACAATGATTTGGGGGCAATTCTGCTGAATACCCCCATTTGTACCTGTGTCCCAGAAAAACACATCTTTATCACTATTGATTTTGGTAGTCATTCTCCATTAAGCAACACCCTTAAAGGATCAACCTTTAAACAAAATTTATTAAGAGAAGAAGAATTATATTTTAAAAAACGCATTACGAGCCTAGCATGAGTGAGTGGAGTTTTCCCTGCATATTACTTCCGAAAAGCAGAGGGATCTATCTTTTTCTGTACTATTTCGACTGTGAAAGCTTTAACTAGAGATGAAGGTGCCTATCTGTGTCCCCAAAACCAGACTATACGTGCACCTGGTCATTTCCCACGGAAAATCCTGTCCACCAGGTATCTCTTTTTGAAACAACTCTGGGTGAAGGGGGCCTGTGGGACGACCTAGGAATCTGGTTTGGGCATTTGCAAACCTGTCAGGGAAAAGCTAGAGAGGGGCCGGGCCCTCTGCCGGGCAGCTCGTCATGAGGGACCCTCTGGATGGATGCGTATACCCCCCGTCGACGTTAATTCCACAAATTTTTTTAGTTTTACCCCCACGTTATAGGGGGTCCCCATGTTTTTATTTTTTGGGGGTTCTGCAGAATCTTTTTATGCCGGATGCCCTTCCTGACGCCAACCCTCTTATTTCCCGGGCTTGGGCCCGGGCCCTGATTTGGGCTGGCTTGCCCCCCCAGTGGCTAGGGGGGCATCGGGGGAAAGTTCCTTGCCCAAGGG
>NC_051391.1:2393961-2396461 GCF_015228065.2 Penaeus monodon | reverse complement strand
AGAGATGAGAGAGGAGAGAGAGAGAGAGAGAGAGAGAGAGAGAGAGAGAGAGAGAGGGAGAAGAGAGAGAGGAACTTGAGAGTAGATAGGAGTGAGAGAGAGAGAGAGAGAGAGAGAGAGAGAGAGAGAGTCAGAGACAGCGATAGAGTCAGAGACAGACAGACAGACCCACAGAGTGAGAGGCTTGACAAGCTCGCAGCCAAGCCAGCCTTTATTAACCTGGCACCGTGACCCTGTACTGAATATATCAAGGCATTTAAAGGTAATCATGCGTGCCTCGGTTTCTGTACCACATGGCATGTTTGTTATTCGCCAAAACCATGCTGTTATGAGGACGAAAGAGGACGACCCTACTTTGGCGTTGGTCGTTAAAAAAGGACGAGCAAACGCTTGTTGTTGGTCGTTAACTAGAACGACCTCACTTGAGCTAATTGTTAACGTTAGCATGTTCTATGTACGAGTTAGTCCCAAGATACTGACGAGGACGACCTCAATCTGGTCGTCATTCCTGGAGAACGACACCGATTTAGCCACCAATCAGTACCTACAACGACCTCAATCTAGTCCTCAATCGGGTATGAGAGAGAGAAAAAAACAAACGATATAGCCGGTAGTTAACACAGCCAACGACCCCAACCCAGTCCACCGAGTAGGAAAACGACCCCGATATAGCCACCAGTCTGCACCACCAACGACCTCTACCCAGTCGCCAGTGGGGAAGGAACACAAGCCCCCCTAATTCTAGCCAGCCTTCAGTACTGAACAACGACCTCAATCCCCTCGTCATTAACCAGTCGTTAAAGAGGACGACCTGGGGTGACAGTGCCAGCTTACTCCCCGCCCTGAAACCTGTTCTTGGCCCGGATGGAGAACACACGAACCTTTTACTTTCATTCGAGCATGACTCTCCTCGCGCATGAAGCACGCGACTCGCATACACACATACACACACGGGGGGGGGGGCAGTGGCGGAGGCGAGAGGGGTGCAACATGTACACATGGAGGAGTTAGGATACGTATACATTCACACACACACACACACACACACACACACACACACACACACACACACACACACACACACACACACACACACACATACGCAGTACACATGGAGGAGGTAAGATACGTATACATTCACACACACAAACAAACACACACACACACACACACACACACACACACACACACACACACACACACACACACCTGAAAGCTGAAGAGACGCAGACGTACACACCTGAAGATGAAATATCGGATGATTTCGAAACTATTCTCGTGGATTTTAATAAACTTATCCTCTACACTATGCCCCCTCCCCCCCAGCTAGTTTATCAACATGGCGTAGTATTGGGCCTATGAACAGTTAACTCACATACTTACACTAGCAACCATACATACATACACACTCACATACTAAGTGACTAACACACGTACACATCAACGTATTAACTAACACAGGAACATCCAAATACCAATTAGCTAAAAACTTACACACACAAAGTACCTAATATCCATATGTAACACGGGGTAGCTAATATAAAAATATTTATGTCAGTTAAAACATAGATGACGATGCTAAATTTCTTAATGTTTATGACCATGACTGATGATGATGATGATGATGATGATGATGATGATGATGATGATGATGATGATGATGATGATGATGATGATGATGATGATGATGATGATGATGATGAATGATGATGATGATGATGGTGATAGTAAGAACAGCAATTATAACAATAATAATAATAATGATAATAACTAATAATTACAACAACAATAATAAATATAACTAATAATAATAATAATAATAATAATAATAATAATAATAATAATAATAATAATAATAACAATAACAATAATAATAATAATAATAATAATAATAATCACAACAATAAAAAATATAATGATAATAGCAATAACAATAACGATGAAGGATATGAATCTCATTACAACTAATAATCATAAAATAAGAGAGAGAGAGAGAGATAGAGAGAGAGAGAGAGAGAGAGAGAGAGAGAGAGAGAGAGAGAGAGAGAGAGAGAGAGACAGACAGACAGACAGACAGACAGACAGAAAGAAAGAAAGAAAGAAAGAGAGACAAAGACAAAGAGAGAGAAAGAAAGAGAGAAAGAGAGACAGAGACAAAGAACACCAAAGAACACCAATATTTTTTTTACAAGAATAATAGAATAAATAAAACCAATAAATAAAAAAAAGCAATATAAATAAAATTCTATAGGTTATCAGGCCGGGTTCAGTCTATATAATTGATAGTAAGGGTGTGATTTACCCAGGGAGAAAGGGAGGGATTTGGGGAGGCCCATGAAGGGAGGAAGGATTCCAGTCTTGCCTTCTTCACCTCTTTTCTCCCTCCTCCATCATTCCTTCTCCCTCTTTTTTTTCTCGTCTCTTCTGGTTTATGTTTATCACTTCTTTATCTCTCTTTTTTAATTCTATATCTCTTTTGCTTTAGTATTTCTTCTTTTTA
>NC_051391.1:2385986-2393861 GCF_015228065.2 Penaeus monodon | reverse complement strand
AAAAAACCCACAAAAAAAAAAAAAAAAAAGAAAAGGAAAAAAAAAACCCAAGCAAACAAAAAAAAAAAAATTAAACCACAAACAAAAAAAACATCAAAAATTTCTTTCCCCCCCCACCCCCCCCCAACCCCCTTTCTGTCTGCTCCCCCCCACCCCCCCCCAATCACCCAATCCTTTCTCTCCCCCCACCCCCAACAAAAAACCCTTCTCTCCCCCCCCCCCCCCCAAACCCCAATCACACCAATCCTTCTGCTCTGTTTCCCCCCCCCCCCCAATCCACCAATCCTTCTGCTCTGCTCCCCCCCCCCAATCAACCAACCCCTTCTGCTCTGCTCCCCCCCCCCCCCCCCCCCAATCACACCAATCCTTTCTCTGGTCCCCCCCCCTCACACCCCCTTTTTCCCATTTGTTGCCCTAAATCAACCCTTTCCCGTGACACAGTCCAGTAAACACCGACCTTGAATTTTCTACAACGAGGGAAAGAGAACCGATCTCAGCGGAAACCCCTGGGGTCTGGAGCACCACTCCTTTCTTCTCCTCCCCCTTTCGGGACAGTTATTGTTTTACTCTCTTTCTCTCTCTCTGTATATCCCCTGTCTATCGTAAATTTTTTTGATCTTGTTACTCTATTTTCGTCTATCTTTTTGCGTGTCTTTTTCTCTTTCTCTTTCTTCCTTTCGTTTTCCCCTTTTTTTTTTTCTTTTTCTTTCTCTTTTTCTTTCTCTTTCTCTTTTCTCTGTTTCTGTCTCTTTTTCTGTCTCTGTCTCTGTCTCTTCTCTGTCTCTGTCTTGTCGTCCCGTCTTCTGTCTGCTTTCTGTCTGTCTTCTGTCTGTCTTTCTTCTCTTCTCTCTCCTCTTCTCTCTCTTCTCCTCTCTTCCCCTCTCTCTCTCTCTCTCTCTCTCTCTCTCTCTCTTTCGGATTCATTGGGGTATGTTTAGATATGTATTTGGGGACTATCTTCACCTCTTTTTAAAGATCTCAAATCTGCTGGTTTTTATGTATCTTAAAATTACTCCGTTACCTCTCCTGTAATACGTAATCTGTCTAAAAATCATGAGGTTTTTACAGGAAACATTCGTCTACCCCCCTCTTTTACAAAACCCAATCCTATACTTTCCGTAACCCCCGGGTTATGCCCTACTTTTACCTCCTGCCATACCCCCACATAATGTGTTTATCTCTCTCTCTCTCTCTCTCCCCCTCTCTTCTCTCTCTCTCTCTCTCTCTCTCTCTCCTCTCTCTCCTCTCTTCTCCTTCCTCCCTCCCCCCCTCCCTCCCTCCCCCCTCTCCCTCCTTCCTCCTTCCCTCCCTCCCCCCTCCCCCCCTCTCTCCCCTCGTCCCTCTTCCTCCCCCCCTCCCTCCTCCCCCTGTATTTTTTTCCCTTCCCCCCCTCTTCCCCTTGCAACCTATCCACCCCCTCTCTCACCTAAATCTGCCCCAAAATTACTAAACGGGCAGTGGGGCCCCCAAGGCCCCCTGCACCCCCCCGGGCCATCCCACTCAAGGGGACGTTTTCCCCTTTTCCAGGACGGTCGCTTTGACGTGGCCCGATCCTACCATCCTTCAGCGCTTCCGGGCCCCAGGAGGGGGGGGCGAGGCCCGTTATATATATATATATATATATATATATTTTTAAATAATATTATATTATTATTATATAAAATTTTATATATATTATAATTTTTGGGTTGGTTGTGTGTGTGTGTGGTTGTGTGTGTGTGTGGGTGGTGTGTGTGGTGTGTGTTTGGTGTGTGTGTGGTGTGCTGTGTGTGGGTGTTTTGGTGTAGTATGTGTATTTATATACATATCACTGTCGTGTGTGTATTTGTTATTTTATATAAAATTATATATTTTTATATATAATATTTATATTATTAATATTTTGTGTATATATAAAATTTATATATATATATTATATATTAAATATTAAAAAATTGTATATTTATATAAGGATCAACCAAAAAGCTCTGGTATTATAGATTCAATGTAAAATTTTTGGAGTATTTTATCAAAATGTTATGGGGCATATGTGGCGTAGATACTGATAAATTTTTATATTTTGCTTGAAACTTGCTTACAAAATTTCCCGTAATTCCAAGTTTTGACAAATTCTTTTGAATATTTCATGTTAATAAAAGTGTTTTAATTTTTAAAAACTTTTAAATCAAAAAAAAAAACTTTTGGCTGCAATCACTGATTTCATCGCAAAATATTCGAAACCCTTTTTTACAGTGGTTACTTATTTATCTCAGGTGAACCCCTGGGACTTGCACTTCAGATGACGTCACCAACATCGCCAAATGCCGTCCACACCAGGGGACGTCCTGGCCTTAGACCAGCGCCCGTGCCCGTCGGGGGCGGAGCTGAGGTTCTGGGCGTGAGGCCCTTTCACGCGGCGCCCGAGGTTCGTCATCGCCCCGGAGAAGACCCCGACGAACCGGGAGTTCGCGAGCTGCGGATTTGAGGTTCACTCCCGACGGAGGGCGAGGCCAACCGAGGCTCTTCACCGACAGTCGGGGTTCGTAGGGGCGTCGGGAGGAGAGCTACAACTCTTTCCTGGGGGCGAGGGGCGGGGAGGAGGAAGGGCGGTGGGCCGGACGCACGCAAAAGGCCCATATCGTAACGCCTGGGACAGCGGCGAGCCCACGGCGGGAGGAACGCACGCTCGTGCAGAGAAAGTACGCACCGCGGGGGCGACTGGAGTGGGGCCCAAAAGCTGTCTTCGTGTGCGGCGGACGAACGGGGATTCCTGCAGCTGCGAGGACTGTGCACGAGGGCGACCCCCAAAGCGGTTTCTGCTCGCGCTACATCCACGGGGAAACCCCTTTTTCAAGGTTTCTACACCATCTCATCTTCCATCCGGGGGCAAGATGCTCCGCCGACACGGGGAGCAACGTCACCGTGGCCGTCCTCTCGCTCGCGCAGGAACCGGCTTCCCATAGGGCGACGACATGGGGCATGGCAGCCCCCCTGTGGCGTCCCCCCCCGGCCCGCTGGGCTCGGGCCTCTCGACCCGCCGACACAAGGGGTTTATGTGCACGGCGGGGCGTGCGTCCCCCGGAGCGTGCGGGGGCAACCTCGGACGACTGCGCGGACGGGAGCGGGGGGCAGAAATGCCCTCGTCCACTTCAGCGACAGCTACCACAACCCCCGCCCTCCGCCGGCTCGAGCGTCGGCGCGCCCCCCGGATCGCCCCCCCGTAAGGGTTTTCAGGTCTCCAATCGACACATCAAACCCGCCCCTTTTAAAATGGAGATCAGGTGGCGTCGCCTGGACCCCACAACAACGTCAGGACAAAAACCTCAGCAGCAGGAAAGGTGGAACGCGAGCACCACGAGGTGGAGAAGATCTGGGCTCCCGACGTGGGTTTCCAACGTGAACAACGGAGAACTCCCGAGGCTAAAACGGGTTTTCGTGCACGACTTGGCGGGGCTGCCCCCCTTTTTAAAGGAGTCAAAATGGAAAGAATGCATGGCCCCCAGATTATGTCGCTGAACTTCATCAAAATAAACTAAAAAATTATTTATGCACCAACAGTTCTTTCACACTGTACTAAAAACCCTTTTCTTAAAAAAACGACCCCCAATCACCTACTTTTAACTCTAGTCCTCTTACAATAACAACACAAGTACCCACAAGCGGGAGCTGGTACAGAGGGAACATATTATGGGGCTTCAACTGCCCCTTTGGCCTCTTCAATTACCCCTTCGATACCCAGAAATTTCAGCTTCTCATCAAAATTGCTTCTGCCGATACCCCCGGTTGTGTTTAGGTAAAATACTCGGGGAGGAGGGGGGGGGAAAAAGAAGAGAAAGGGGGAGAGAAGAGAGAGAGGAGAGGAGAGAGAGAAGAGAGAGAGAGAGAGAGAGAGGGGAGAGAGAGAGAAAAGAGAAGAGAGAAGAGAGAGAGAGAGAGAGAGAGAAAAGGGGGGAAAAGGGGGAAAAGAGAGAGGAAAAAGAGAGGAAGAAGGAGGGAGAGAAAGATAGAAAAAAGATAGTGGGGGTAAAGATGATAGATAGAAGAAGAGAGAAGAGAGAGAAGAGGAGAAGAGAGAGAGAGAGGGGAGAGATAGTTCGTTGAATTTTTTTAATAAAAATAAATTTTTGGGGGTTTCTGTCTACAAAATCAAAATTAATGTTTCATATCATTAATCTCTCCGTCCTTATATTCTGTTTTTTGCGCAAAAACACATCTATCATTTCTTTTTGTAAAAAATAAAAAATAAAATTTATCTGTTTATTGTTAAAACATTTAACGCTGATAAAATTTCAAAAACGAAAATCTATAGCGTACTTATTTTAAACTCTCTTTTTTACCTATCATCTATCTATCTATTTTCTATCTATCTATCATTATTCATCTATCAGTCATAAATCTACTATCTATCTTTTTCTTCTATATACACATTTAAATATATGACACTAATTTCCCCAATGGATAAATCATTCCTATCTACATAGAAAATAATAACAACAAAGTATTTCAACAGCACGCAACTCGGACCTAAAAGGGACACAATTCTTTCAATCAGACGGATGGGTGTCCTACAGCGGGGGGGCAACAAACTCCCCAAATCGCATTCAGAATTTTGCTTTTCAACTCAGCACGCGGTCTGTTTACCTGTTCGGGAGGTGGGTTTTTTTATGTTTTAATTCTGCAATTCTCTGTGGCATTAAAATAGGGTAATTGGGTATTCATGCTGTATGGTAGGCAGCAATTATCAGAAAAGTGTCTATACATTAAAATACCAGTAACCTATACAATATAACAAATAAAAATCAAAAAACATACGTTTTTAAAAAAAAAAAAAAACGACGATAAAAAAGATTATTTTTTACCTAAATCCTCTTAAATCTAAGGTAACTTTTTTCCCCGGAGCGTCGTGGAGCCTGTTGTTCTCACTATCTTTATGCCAAGGTTTTTTCCTCCTTTGGAATCGGGTATGGGGACTCTTTACCCCGCTACAGGGCCCTTTAGTACGTTTTGTGGGACACTGGTATGGGGGAAAAGATATTGCTAAATTTTTAAAATACTATATTTTTATATATATATATATTAAATTTAAAAATATATTATATAATATAATATTTGAATATGAGAATGGTCCCATATTATAGTTAATTGTTAGAAAAATATGGATAAAAAAGGGGGTTCCCCGTACTGTAACTGTAGATTTTTATGGCTTCTTGGGTTTCGGATGTAGGGTTTGGGGTGTAGTCCCTGTTAGGTCTTTTTTAGGAGAGAGAGAGGGAGAGAGAGAAGAGAGGAGGAGAGAGAGAAGGAGAGAGAGAGAAAGAGAGAGAGAGAGAAAGAGAGAGGGAGAAAAAAAGAGAAAAAGAGAGAGAGAGAAAAAGAGAAGAGGGGGGGGAGGGGGGGGAGAGGGGGGGAAAAAAAAAAAAGGGAAGGAAAATTTAAGGGGAAGAAAAAAGGGAAAGAGAAGGATAATAATAATGTGTGAGAAAGGAAGGAGGGAAAAAGGAGAAAAGAAAAAAGAAAAAGAGAAGTTAAAAAAATCAAGGGACCCTTTTTTTTTTTTTGTGTTTTCGCCCCCTACCCCCTCCCCCCTATATGATTTTTAAACCTTAATTAAAATTGGCATTTTCCTTAACACCCCCCCGGTCTCTAACCAAATGTTCAACCCCAGTTTCCCCCCCTCAAACGGAAAGCACTCAAATAATCGTTTTTTTTGTTTTTTTCTTTCTTCCCCAAATTTTTTCTTCCATTATTCGTTTACCTTTAGGGGGGACGTTTCAATCCGGGCCCCTTAACCCGAAAAAGGGGAGGCCCTCCCAAAACGAGCGCGTGTTTTTTTTTGCCCCCTTTTTGCGATCGTCCCCCAAGGGGGAGGCTTGAAGGGGAAAAATCAAAAATTTTGGTTCCCGTAAATTGAGAATGGTGTTTAATTTTGGGTTTTGTTATTATATTTAAAAAGGGGTTTTTTTTTTTGCTGTAATTTTTTCCCCCCTTGTCCGAAACGTTTTTCTGTTTTATTCCCCTTTTTTTTTTCTTTGCTATTTATTTTCCGGGACTCGTCAGGGGGAATGTTGATTACAAAAAAGCACAACTTTTTTTAGTGGCCCTAAAGTAAAACTTGATATCTAAAAAAAAAATTTTATTTTAAATGACCCCTGTGTCTCTGGAAAAGATGCACTCACAAAAATTTTCATCTTAGAGCGATTATCTAACAACCCCTTTTTTATCGAAAATCACTTTTAAAATCACCGAATTGGTTTTTTTCTCCCAAAACTCCCGCCACTCAGGTCCTCGAGTCGCAGGAAAATATTTTTCCTCTCATCGTGCTGCTTTGCCTCGTGTTTTGGCGGGCTATTTTATCCCTGAGCCAAATAAGTCTCTTCATGAACAAAAACAAAAAAAAAAAAAAATGAAGGTGAACGAATTTCTCCGCAGGGGAAAATGCGTGTGTGAAAGTGCAAAACGCAAAACATATGCAAATTGCCTACACAATTCACAAAAAGACACCATCAAAAATAAATATACTTCCCAAGCAGGGTAACCGCATATGCACATGCATATGTAAACTACGAAAATATTGTCATTCTTACGGGTGAGGTCAGCAATTTTTCCCATCTAGCGATATGTTTTTTTAATTGTCACCTTTTACTCCCAGTTTACCCTCGACGGGCCATGTGCGAGGCCATCAGTAAACCAAGACTTTTGGACAGGCAGGGTTCTCCTTCTTTTAGTCCTGACCAGTGCTGTCCTTGCTGTCCTTAACCATCAGGACTAGGAAAAAACCCCCCAAGCATCGGGGATACCCAGCTCCTCCTTTCCCTCGCTTTTAAACTTCAAACAAACCATTTATAGATACTATGTATATTTATAGTTATGTTATATAATACTTCGTGAAACTTTCAGACGGGCAGTCAAACCTTTTCTATCTTCATTCGACACCCCCTCTTTAGTGACCCATTTTCAAACATGGGAATTTTAACGTTTTCCTTTATTTTTAGCTTTTTGTTTACTACTGTTTATTCTCAATAACTGAACTGTAATGGAAGAGAGATTCTACTTTGAAAATTTTTTATTGGACCATTTCTTACATCTCAGAAAAATAAAGACGCGAATCGGACTAGAAAAAACTGCTTCTCCAAACCCCCCCGAACCCCGAAGCCCCAGAGAAAATAAAAATAAAACCGGGAAAAACCCTTTGCCTCCTATAAGTTCGGGTCCTGACCTGGGACCAAAACTCAGCGAATTAGGGGCCCGGGGAAAATTTTGGGTTCTACCCGGGATTCGCTACCCCCCTCCCCGACTGTGTCCAACGAGGATCCTCAGAAGAGACAGACGGGACGCGAGCTTTTAAAATCGATACGAAACGAAACCCAAAACCTAAGCACATCAAAGGACCTTAGCCAAGCGGGAAACTAAGGCAAGAAACCGTTAGGCCCAAAAGCCTCTCGACATTCCTGCCTCTGGGCAACCCCCGACAAAGTGAAAACAAGATTTTAGGGCAATGTTTCATATCTTGAGTGAATAACCTAAATTTCCCTCTCACTTGTTTTGCTCCCCCCCCCCCGGCCCATCTCACTAATCCATACAGCGCATATAATACTATTATGTCGCATCTAAAATATGTCACGGAGGAGAGATTAAAAATTGTTGATGAAATGTTTGTATCTCAGAAGAATGATGCTAACCTACCCGTATCCTCACGTTTTGTGGAAAACCCTCAAAACAAGACCCTTTGGTGACTCTTGGTGCAAAATGCCCGTGTGTTGGGTGTGTGTGTGTGTGTGTGTGGGTGTGTGTGGTGTTTGGTGAGTGTGTGTGTGTGTGTTGTTGTTTGTGTGTGTGGGTGTGTGTGTTGGGGGGTGTGTGTGTGTGTTTGTGTGTGTGTGTGTGGTTTTTTTAATA
>NC_051391.1:2363486-2383486 GCF_015228065.2 Penaeus monodon | reverse complement strand
TTCTTACACAACATAACAGCGCGGCGGAAGGCGGCGGCTTGTTTTCCCTTTCTACCGCTCCTGGGGGATAATTCTAAGAAACTAGCCAAATAAACAAATGGAGGGTAACTAAAAAAGGGGTTTTTGTTGTGAAAGTCTTTTTGGGGTTTTTTTTAATATCGAAGTAAGATAGGTGGAAGTACGAGTGGGTAATAAAAATTTAAAAAATTAATTTGCTCCCTTTGATAGAATTTCCCGGGGTTCATTTTTGGGGCGAGGGAGGGGTTAATGTGCAGGGAAAAAAGGGGGAGAAACACTTTATTTTTAAACCCTTGAATTTCCTAGCTGTCGTTCACAGCAAAGGCCAAAAAACCTCCATCAATACGGTAAAATAGGCTTGTATCTCCCCGTCCTTTAAAATTTACTGTGCTTTATCCTCAGTAGCAGTTTTCATTAAATCAAAAAAATCAGTCCGCTATTTGGGTTGTTTTAAAAGGGGTGAAGGTTCGGTTTTTCCCATATAATGAGTGTAAAACCCGGGCAATTTCATGAAGATGGCCGGCTCCCGTTTTTTAAAAAATTTTCTGTAGTGATAGCTTTAGACGTTGATGTAACAAAACACTGAAATATGGGCAAAGGCAAAAGATGGGTTTACTCTGCTTTCTTTTTACGAGATTTTCTGTTGATTTGAAGTATTTTAAACTTTGATACCTATTTACCGTTGCAAAATTCTTAAAGATTAACAAGACCTTTTGAAAACCATGCTTTTTTCCTCTAAATGTTATGCCGTGGATCCCTTTTCTTTGTTTCATAACATTTACTTTTATATGTTACATTTGAAAAAATTTTTATTTTATGTAATTGCTTTTTTTAAGGGGGGAAAACCCGGTCGGGGGAATGAATTAGGTATAATATATTATGGACAACATACAGACCAGAGGGCCCTAGATAGGGTCTGCAAAAAATTTTACTTCCCAGAAAAGCTGTATTTTAATAGCCCATATAAAACAAGGGTTTTATACTGAAAGAGGGGCTGAAATAAGGTCAGTTTGTGAAAAAGTCCAAACATTCAACATGTCAGAAGGATGTAAACTGGGATGTACAAAAATTTGTATGATAAGATCCTTTTAAAAAGTTCCTTTGAAATTGTGTTAACATAGTTTTAGGGAAAGGGTTTTTTTGCGCTATCACTTGTTTTTTTGTGTGGTGTCACCATGAAAGATCATTTTAAACTTTTGTTATTGTTTTGTAATACATGGGGCTACAGTTCATTAAGGTGACATAATATTGATGGAAAATAACCCTTTAAAAATCATTTTTTTTTTTCATAAATATATATATATAATTTTTTTTTTTTTTACCAAAAAAGTCCCACCCCCTTTGTTGTTTTCCTTTATGAATGAAATATAGTCATCATGTTTTTTTACAAAGGAACAGGGATGTGTGTTCTTATTAGGGGTTTAATACGCATGGTTTTGTTTTATTATCTTTTAAAATTTTTATTTTTTTTTTTTTTCTCTTTTTATTTCTATGATGCTGATGATTTTATTCGAGGCTTGAACTTCTTCCCTTTTTTTTTCATTACATTTCTTTTTTGTAATATTTCTCATGAAAAAGAAAGTCTTAGTAATTGATAAATTAAAAAAAAAAAAAGATAATAACTCTTAAAAAATTTAGGGGATTGTATCGAATTGAAAGGGGCAGTACCCAAAAATACTCAAAGCAGAAAATGAAAAATGTCAAAATTATCATCTGTTAATGTAATTTCTCTTTTGACACTTCATTAAAGGGGAAAAAATCGTCGGGAAATCCCCTGTTTTCGTGAGACTTTCTCTTTCAGCATTCCTGGCTTGGTCGGCTTGCGCTTTTTTGCTGACCCAGATTTGCGTCGGGACAAGTGGGGCTCGGAGTTATACATTTGACCCTTGGGGACTGGTAAATTTCATTTTTTGGACCCTTCTCACAGTTATAATGAAAAATAATTATTCTTTCTTTTTTATTTCTTAAAATTATTTTTCGACGAAATGGCTTTCCTGTGAACTTGGATTCACTTTTTCCCTTTTTATAGTATTAATGGGAAAAGGGGTTTGTTTTTTTTCAAATGATGATACTGTATCCCCTTTCCCGGTCTTATTGCCGAATAATTTTTTCACAGAGAAATTCACTGGGGGAACTGCGGGGCAATGCAAAAGAACCTTGCTGGAAGGTCGAAATGGAAAAGAAAATCAAAGGGGAAATTAAAAAATTTTTTGTAAAAAAATTTATTCTCTTTTGTTAAAGTACATAAAGTAAATTTTTTTTTTATGACCTGCTTGTACATTTTTACTTAAAAAAAAAAGTAATTTCATCTCTCCATTCATTTTATGGGCTGTTTTTTATAAATTTTTTGTCGGATTTAATGTCGGAAGTTACCCATTTTTTTTACTCACGGTTCGAAAGAGGATTTTGCAAGGCATGAAAAGCCCTTATGTTTTCCATTACTCATTTAATGATGCTTAGGATGGGGGTATATTTCATATTGAATAAGTTCGAAATTTTTGGAAGGTTTTAAAAAAAATTATTTATCCATCTGCATTTATTTTTTTTTTTTGAATATTTTGATAAAAAAGTGGAGAATTTTACCTATGAAATTTATTTTTTTTATTTTTTTTTTTTTTATTTATTGCTTTTATTTATTAATAAAAATTTAATTTTTTTACTTATCCTATATAATACAAATTTTAAGTTTTCATATATATTAAATTAAAACTTCATATTATTATTATTTTTATTTTCATTATTCAAACAAATATCTACAGTTTAAAAGTTTAGATATTGTTTTATTTATGTATAAATTTAAAACATCAATTAGTTTATTTGAAAATGTATTAATATTTTTAAATTTAAATTGTGTCATAATTTCAATTCAATAATTTAAACTTTATATAAAAAAAATTTTAAAAAATATATTAAATATGTTTTAAATTAATATTTTATAATATTAATTTTTAGTTTATATTTAAAATTTTATTTGCCTATCCCCCCCAATCCCTTGCCCGTTGTTGTTGGGGGGGCTTAGGAGGCGGAGACTGGGACCAATGATGGGGAACTCCCAACCTGGGACTCAGCCCTCGACTAAACTAATTTTTTGCATGGTCTTTATTTTCCTTCCCCCCTTTTCGTTTCGTCCCTTCCCAAACCCTTTCTCTATCCACCTCCAAAGGGTGTGAGAGCCGTGCTAAAAGGGATAAAAGGCTGACTTTGTGCCAGTCCTGAACGGCCTGAGGGGACCAGGGGCACGGTATTCCCCTGATTTTTATCTAGCCCTTACCCCTCAGGGGACCCTGAGGGGTGGACTGTTTTTATCCCAACATAATCCAGGCTTACCATGGCCAGTAATGAAACTTTTTCCCACATTAGGGGCAATGAGGTTTTGCCCCTTTTAAATCAAATACCCCCAAATGTAAACCCACCCGATTCCCTGACCCCAGGCTCCCCTTTTTGACCACGGCTTCCGAACACTGCAAAACTCCCCCCCTCATAAATCCTACTAGTACAGTACCAACAACCAACCCTTAAGGAACTTTCCACTCTCCCAGAAAGCTCAACTTCACACCTCTACCCCCACAACCTCCAACCCCAACCCCCCAACCTCCCTTATTAATACCTTACAGCCTATTGCCCACCTCCCCATAACACTACCTCCCTCAACACTACTCCATCTTCGTCACGCCCCGCCTTCGACACCCCTATCCTACAACAATTTTGAATACCCTCTTCAGCGCAGCCAAAATTTGGACCGATTTTTCCGTGATCCCTCCCACAGCTCCCTACTCTGACAACACCCTTCTTTTCCCAACAATGTCTCCAAAAAAGTAGGTAAAGTCTCTTTCCGTAGCCGACCCGACCGCCCCCCGTCTTGTCACAGTAACATCCGAAAACCAAGCTATAGCATTAACAAAACTAACAGCCCTTATGGAAACCCCCATCCTTGCAGAACCCCACCCAAACCCTAAATACTTGCACCGGAACAGTTTCAATCTCCCCAGCAATTGCCCAATCTATGACAAAGTTTGGGTCAGATTGTGGAGAAGACTATTGCCTGTCTCACAGACTATTCAACGTCAGTCAATGCTACTCCATTCCCCCCAGAGGTAATCGAAAGAAACCACTAACATACCCAAAAATTCCTTCCGTAGACATGACCTTCCCTTTTAACGTCAAATTAGGAGGAGAATCCCTCCCTGTTCGTCCATACCAACCTCCTCCACGTCAGTGCCAAAATTTGGCGTCTAGGACACCCAGCCAAACATTGCCGTTCCACAGCCAGATGCCCACTATGTGCCCAACCTGGCCATACCCGATCTAACTCCCCTGCACAATCACGCACATGTGCCAACTTTTTGGCTGCCCCCAAATTTTGGTTAGTTTTTTTAGGCTCCCATCTACAAATTTTGAGCCTGAGTGGTTTTTCAACCCCTCAGTTAAACCCTTATTCCCCAATTACCTAAACCCAACAAAACCCCCTTCCCCACGTTTTCTCCCTCAACCCCTTTTTACCCAGAAACTGCTCACTCTACCAATTTTCCTACCACCCCCCCAACAACCCCCCTCTCCCTCCTCCCTTTCCCCAGCAAACTCTTTGCCTCCTCCCAACCCCTCCACCCCCCTTACTCGAAAACCCCTTTTCCCCCCTCACAAGAAACCTTCCCCCCCCTCCCCACAACCCTTAAAAAAACCAGAAAAACGTTCCAAAACACCCCCTTCCCCTCCCAACTCCTCCCTTTCCCCTCCTATGCTTGAACCACCTCCCCCTCTTCCCCCCCTACAAAATCCTTACCCCCTCCCAACCCCCCCTCCCCCGAAAAACCCCGAATTTTTCCCCCAAATTCTATCTTCCACTCCCTCCAAATACAACTCCTTTTCCACAAATCCCTCCTAACCCTCCTCCCTAAATCCCCCCTAGACACCAATCCCCCTCCCCCTCCCAACCAGCCCCTCCCCCCTCTAGGTTCCTCAAATCATAAAGTATAACTATCCTTCATTGGAATATTCGCGGTTTCCGCTCCCACAAAACCTGACCTTCGTCATATCCTTTCCTCTTAAAATCCATCTATTGTATGCCTTAAAGAGACCTTTTTTAACACTCCTCCAATACCAATCCCCAATTATCATTTTGTCTCTTCCCCACATTCCCTTTATGTCTCATCCATACTTATCATCAGAAACCCCTTTATGTCCACCTCCCTTTCAAACCAATGTCCCTTGCACAGTTATCCGTATCTTCCTTCATCTTTGGATCACAGTGATTTCATCTACTTCTCCCCTCCCCCCCATTGACTTTGTTGCTTTTGAAAATCAAATTTTCCCCAAACTTCAACCACCTTTCCTCATATTTTGGTGACTTTAACTGCCGCCACACTCTATGGGGTGATTCTATCACAAACTTTTCCCGAGGCCGATCTCTAGAGCGTTTTCCTCTCCACAGCTGACCTTACTATTCTAAATTCAGATCCCCCCCACACACTTTGATACACGCCGCAATCTTTTTCATGCATTGACCTCCTCTATGCTCCCCTTCTTTTCATTTAGATTTCCACTGGTCAGTTTTAGACCACTTTCCCTATAGTGACCACTTTCCAGTTCTCCTTTCTCCTACTTCATACGTACCACTCCCTAACTCCCCACGCTGGTGTTTTGATAGACCCGACTGGCATACTTTCCCACTTCACTCTCTGCTATTCATACCCCTCCACCCTCCCTCATTTCCATTTCAGAAATGATACAGTATTTCACAAATACGTCTTAAGAGCTGCACATACAGCTATCCCTCGAACCTCAAGACCATATACCTCCAATGTGTTCCAGGGTGGAATTCTGATTGCACTAAAGCACTTCGCTTAAAACGTGCAGCCTGGAACAGTTACCGCTACAAGAGAGGTATTTCCAAATCAACTATCAGCCCTTATCTCCCTTTAAAAGAGCATCTCCTATCTCCGTCGTACAATCCGGAATAGTAAACAAATAGCTGGCGAAATTATGTTTCATAAATTACATCCTCTACATCTATCTCAAATTTTTTGGCGCCGAATCCATAACTATCAGCAAACATCCCCCCCATCCTCCCCCTGTCCTCCATATTCAAAATACCTCATTTCTGATCCCTCCAAGTCGCTAATGAACGGGGTGATTATTTCGGGCCGGGTCATTAGTGGTTCTCACCTTCCTCCACACTTCTCTTCTATTAGCCCACCAGAGAACGTACCCCCATTACCTTCACCCCATCCTCTGATGAGTCCTAAATGCCCCATTTTCTTCCTCTGAATTTATTACTGCCCTACAATCGTGCCGTAACACTCCATGAAGGCCCTGACGGTATTCACTACCGTTGCTCCGGCAACTCCCATCTTCCTCCTTATCCTTCCTATTAAAAATTTACAACCACATTTGGACATCAGGAAATTTCCCTTTCTAATTGGCGAGAAGCTCTTATCCTTCCCTTCCTGAAACCCATAAATGGGGTATTTTTCCCTCAAGACTATCGCCCCATCGCACTAACTACTGCTTGTGCAAACTATTAGAGCGAATGGTGAACTTCCGTTTAATGTGGTATCTTTGAATCCACAATCTTCTCTCTCCTTCCCAATTCGGTTTTTTCGCCGTGCCAGAAGCACAGCTGACCCCCTTGCTCATTTTGAGACATATATTACATCTGCATTTGCACGCCATGAATCCTACTAGCTATTTTTTTTATCTAGAAAAAGCATATAAATACGACATGGCGGTACCATATCCTCCAACAATTGCCCTTTTAGGCTTTACTTTGGAAACATGGGTGTCTTCATAAAGTCCTTCCTCTCCCAACGCACTTTCCAGGTCAAAATCGCCTCTCCCAAACACATCTTTTCTTTCCCCAAATCGAAGGTGTCCCACAAGGCAGTGTGCCTCAGTACCACTTTAATTCCTTCTTGCTGTTAATGATATTGTCTCAGTTTTACCACCAGGAGCCCGGCATCACTATATGTTGATGATTTAACCATCTATCCCTCTGGCACATCCATCCCAAAATCTCTACCAATTTTTTCATCTGCAATCTCATCAGTATCTTCCTGGGCCAAAAACCATGGCTTCCGCTTTTCTACCTCTAAATCTTTCTCCATCCTTTTCTCTCGCTCACGTGTAGGTCCCCTACCCCCACTTTTCTTATATGGCACTCCATCCAATGCCGTTCCTCTGGCAAATTCCTAGGTGTCATTTTTGACTCCAACTGTCCTTGGCAGACCATATTCTACACATTAAAAGAAAAAGCTCTCCGCCGTCTTCCGAATCTTAAAACTCTATCCATATATCATGGGCTCAGATCGCAAAACTCTCCTTCATCTTCATGTTATTTTTGATCCTCTCCACTCTTGATTATGGATGCATATCTACTCCTCTGCCTCAACTTCTCTCCTTGCCCATCTTGATACAATCCATCACTGTGTCTTCGCTTGCACTAGGCGCCTTTCGCTCCTCCCCAGTTGAGAGCCTGTACACTGAATCAGGCATACCATCTCTATCTCGACGTCGTGCCCTTCTCTCTCTCCGATGCTATGTTCGATTCCCCCAATTTTCCCTCACTAACAAAATATCCCACAACCCCTACTTCTTACCTTACTTCATCTCCACGATTACCTACTCCTTTCCCCAACCGCATGGATCCCTCCTCTCACATTTCCCCTTTCCCCCATCCCCAACCTCTCCCTTCTCTGCCCATTCCGTCCCTCCATGGTTTCATCCCCTCCAACCCCCATATTGCTTTTCCTGTTTTCCCCGACCCACCCAAATCAAATATCCCTCCTACTGTCCTTCTCACACATTTCCTTGACCATGTCTCCACTCATTCCTCTAGTATTCACGTATATACTGATGGCTCCAAATCCACCTCCGGTGCTGGTTTTGCAGTAATCTTCCCAACTCGTACTTTCAAATACTCCCTTCCTCCTGAATCCAGTGTCCTTACTACAAACCGTTGCACTCCTTTTTTCCCCCTCCCTTACTTTACTTTTCCTCTTCTCTTAAATTTTTACTACCACCAACCCCTTATTTTAAGTCATTCACACCACCAAACCCCCTAAAAAATCCAAATTTGCTTGTCCCAGCCATTAACCCTCAAATTTGCGGGTCCCAGCCCGGACCCCGGCATGCACAATACACATCACGTCCACGCCTCCAGTCCACATTATACCAATAAATTTTTAAAGATCCACCCGGTCCCCCACTTAAAACCTTTTTTGTAAATTCAACCTCTTTTTGGTCAAGCCTCCCATATAAATTACACTTAAAAAAATCATCCCCTGGGCACCCATTTCATCGGATTACTTGGGAACTTCTTTGCCCTTTTTTCCCCTTTCCACACCCGTCTCCCCCTTTGAACCATCTGTTTTCCCCCCCCATTTCCTTAAATTCCCCCATCAACATCCTTAAATCCCCACTTTTGAACAACCCTACCTCTCTTCCAACCATCATTCCTCCCTTCACCCTTCCAACCTACCCAACCCCTTTTAAATCCCAATTTCCCCCTTAACCACCCCTTTCCCCAACTAACACCTTCCTCATTAACTAATCCTTTCAACCGACCTAACCTTTACACCCTTCCCTTTTCCCCTTAACCAATTTAACATTTAAATAACCCACCCCCCCAAAAATTAACATAGGTACATGACTAGATTTAACATCCCTTGTTTATTTTTATATATATATATAAAATATATAAATATAAATATATATATATATATATATATATATATATATATATATAATAAATATATATTAAAAATATATTATTTAAAATATATATAATATATTATATTTTATATAAAATATATTTTTTATATATATATATATATATTATATATATTATTATAAATATTATAATAATTTTTATTATAAATATTATTATTTTAAAATATATAATAATTTTATATATATATATATATATATTATATTTATTATTTTTTTATTCATAATTTTAAATTTAACAAAAAAAAACCCCAAAAAAATATTTATTTTATTTATTATATTATAACTATTTAAATAAAAACAAATAAATAAAAAATTGAATAATTCATATATAATATATATATATATATATATATATATATATATATATATATTATTTATATAATATATATATATAATAATATATAATAATAATAAAAATTTATATTATATATTATATATATATATATAATATTATATATATATAATATATATATAGTTTTATATATAATCTTTTTATTTTTATTTTTATTTTTTTTTTATTTATATTTAACCAAAAAAATTATTTTAACAATTTTGTTTTATCTAATATTTTTATATCTTACACCGAGAACCTTCTTGGGGGATGGACCACCCACCAAACCCCCCAATTAAATACTTATATATTTTTATTCTCTTTTATTTATAATATTTTTATTTAAGTTTAATTAATAATGTCTTAACTTTTTTATTTTATAAATATAATTTTAATTTTAATCATTTTAAATTTTAAAATTTTTAAAAAATTTATTTTTTTTTTTTTTAAATAGAAGAATGGGGGGGTGGGGGTTTTATTTTAATTAAAAAATATTAATATTAAATAAATATTATTATAATAAAAAATTTTTATATAATAAAATTTTTTTTATGGTTTTTTTTTTTGAAAAAGAAAAGAAAAGGAAAAGATTTTTTTAAAAGGGAAAAAAAAGAGACCCCCGGTTTTGGGGGAATTTAAAACCCACCAAACCCAAAAGTTAAAGTTAAAAAACTTTTATTTCGGTTTTTAAAATTTTTCCCCCTTTCGCTTTTTTTAGTATTTTTTCAAAAAAAATTTTTTTTTTGTTTTAGACTTTTCTTTTTTTTCGGTTTTCAAGGTCTGGTTTAATCCTATTAAAAAAATTTTTTTGGTTTTTGGGTGTTTTTTTTTTTTTTTTTTTTTGGGGGTGGGGTTGGGGGAATGTTTTGGGGGGTGGGGTTTTAAAAGAGGGAGGGGGGGGGGGAAAAAAAGGGGTTTTGGGTTTTAAAAAAAAAAAAAGAAAAAAAAAAAAAATAAATCCCAAAAGGGAAAAAAAAAAAAAAAAGGGGGGGAAAAAAGGTTGGAAAAAAAAAAAAAAAAGGAAAAAAGGAAGGGGAATAAGAAAAAAAAAAGAAAAAAAAAAATTTAAAAAAAAAAAATGTTAATAAAATAAGGGGGAAAAACAGAAAGTGTAATTAAAAAGGAAAGTTAAAGCCCGGGGTTCAAATTTGGGGGGCAAAAGAAAAAATTATAACTTTCCTCTCACTCACCCAAAAAATTTTTCCCCCCCATTTTATTCTTTTTTTGGGGTTTTGGGGGGTTGGGGTTTTGTGGGGGTGTTTTTGTGGGTTTTGGGTTTTTTGGGGGTGGGTTTTTGGGTGTGTTGGGTTTGGGGTTTTTGGGTGTGTTTGGGGGGGTTTTGTTTTTGGGGATTAAGTTTTTTTTTTGTTTTGGGGGTTTTAAGCAACAAGGGAGAGGAAAAAAATAAAACCCCTTTTCCCAACCCCTTCCCCGCTGAAAACCTTTTTTTGAAGGGGGGCACATTCCCCAATTTTTTTTTCCATTTTTCCCCCCAAAAAAACTTTCATTAAATTTTTTCTTTTAATTATTTTTACTTAAAATAAAAATAAAATAAAAAAATTTTTAATTCATTCCTTAGGTATTTACCCCGAAAATTTGGTATATTCCAAATTTTATTTTTTGTTTAAAAAAAAATAAAAAAAAAATATTAAAAACAAAAGTTTGTTTTTTTTAGGAATTTTTTTAAGAAGAGCCGATTCTAAAAAAGAGAACGTTTTTAATCCTTCCAGGAACACCAAAAAAAAACCAAGACTCCAAGGGGGTTTTTCCCCCACATTTACAAAAAAATAAAGAAACTTTGAAAAATAGATTTGTCAGGTAAAAAGTTCTACATGTAAATTGTGTCCTTTGTTACTTTTTCTACATTTTTATATGTATTTTCCTTCCTTTTTCTCTTGCCGCCCCTGCAGTGGCTTTCTTAAATTACATTGCCCAGTTACCAGCATATCCCAAAAAATTCCAACACCAATCCCAAGCAAAACCCACTTTCCCCCAAAAAAAAACCACCCAAACCCAACCTTTAACATACCTTTCAAACCCAAATTTAACAAAACCGGAAAATCCAACAATAAAAAAATTCACACCAAAATTTCCCAAGAAAGAAGTTTTTCTCTAGGGGGAAATTTAAAAAGAAAAAAAAATATCTCTTGGCCAAGGCGGAAAATTTTCCCGCCCGGGGGGGTTCCCCAAGAGTTTAAAAACCATGTTCAGGGGAAAAGAGGGCCCCAAAAAGGGAACTCATCTGGGTAGGAAAGGGTCGAAACAAAGGGAAAAAAAAGACTCAAGGTGGCCCCGCCTTTCCAGGAGGGGGCGAGGGGGTTTCGGCCCCAAAGGGGTGGAAACCCACAACCCATCACCGCCCCAAGGGTCCTCCCGGGGAACGTTTTATTGATTTTGAGTTGTTGGGGGTTCCGGAAACTTTTGGAAGCCCCAGGGATTGGCAAAAGGGCCCAAGGGGGGTTTTCCCCGACCCCACAACCGTAAGCAAAATAAAAGGGCGTCCCTGTTTGGGGTTGTGCAGGTTTGATTTTTAAAGGGGTGTTTTCCCTTTGGTTTCCCTTGGGGGCTTGTGTTGGGGGTTTTGATTGGTGGGTTGCAAGGGCTTCTCCGGAACAAGTTTTTTTTCGAAAACCCGGGGAAAAAAAAAAGGCCTAAACCTCCTTTAAACGCCCAAAAATCGCCCCCGGAGCTTTAATCCTAAAATAAATTAAAAGATTTCTTTTCAGTTGGCGGGGGGCGTCGAGGCTGTCGGCCAGGACGTCGAGGTACATCTGGAAAGGTGGGCGCCAGTGCGGGTCGGGGCAGATCATGGCCCGCGCCAGGAGGAGCAGCTCGAATTCTGGGGGAGGGAGCTGGCGAAAGCCCGCAAACGGTGGGGAAAGGGATGAAACCTGGGGGGAAAAAAATCCGATTTCCAAGGGGGCCCCAATCCCCTTTTCTGCAGGAGCTGGGGGGCGGGGGGTGGCGGGGGTTTTTCTGGGGCCTCCCTTGCAATTCGGGGCTCTCGCCGAGCCGCGTGCACAGACCCAGGTCGGTCACGCGCGCCCGCACGGTGCCGTCGGCGCTGGCCTCCAGGATCACGTTTGTCCTATTTTAAAGGGCGTTGTGGGCGTAGCCCGCCTGGGGGATCCCCCGGAGCCTTTTCGCCAGATCCCCCCCCGGGGGTTGGCGCCCGGGGGGGGGCATCCAGGGAGGGTTTTCCTACCGCAAAACTCCATCACGAATCCCGGATAGCATAAGGATAGGAATCGGGGCGTCCCTCCGTTGCCGTATAATCAGCGGGCCCTTGCCCCTCCCCCCCGGGAACAGGGGAAAGCGTGTTTTCCTTGGTTTGGCCACCCTTAACCCGGGGGTCCCCTGCCTTGGTCGGACCCTAAAGGGCCCCTTGCCGTAGTGGCCCTCCAAGGGGGCTTCTCCCGGACCCCAAAGGGCCCACAATTTCTTTTTTCCAAAAACCCTCGGGGGCTCCGGGAATGCCAAAAACCGGCGCTAATGCGCCCTGTTTGATACCCGTCGATCGAACTCGTTTCCTGGGCGGGGGGAGGCCCTAAACCCCTTTTAAACTCCGTAAAAGCGGGAACTTAATAGTATTTCGTTTTTGGCTTAGTTGTGTCTGCACTACTAAGTGGATTTCCCTTTTTTACCCCTGTTGCGCGTGTGGGGGAAAGTTTTGTGCAGTTTTAAGTATATCTTGTTTTGGGGTGGGGTGTGTGTGTTTGTGTTTGTGTGTGTGGGGGTGTCCAAGTTTTGGGGTTTTTTTTGGGTGTTTGTGTGAGTGTGTGTGTTTGTGCGGTTGTGTCTCTCCTCCCTTCTCCCCCTTCCCTCGCTCTCTCTCTCCTTCCTTCCCCCCTCTTCCTCTCTCTCTCTATCTGTCTGAGTCTAGCCGCCGAGGTGATCGGACTTTTTCCCCCCTCCTCTCCGCTTTCAGCCCCCCAACTCAGGGAAAACCCTTTCCCCTTCCCCGTGGTCCCGCGGGGTCAGAGGGCAATCTGACCCCTCCCCCCGGTTTGAGGGGCCCCAAACCCGGGGGGCCCCCCTGTGCTTCCCCTTGGCCAAAGGGGTTAAGGTTTCCCCCCTCCCCAAAGGGACCCGGGGCCTCGCCCTAGGTACGGCCCCCCCCGGGAACGTGGGTCGAGCTTTCTCCCCGCCCGTTAGGGTGGGCCCCCCCATGGGGAGCCGGTCAAGGCTGCCCCCCGGCCCCCGGGTGAGGGCCCCTTGGCAGTAAAGCATTTATGCCAGTGCAGTGTAAATCGGTTTGAAAAAGCAATCTAAAAAATCCGGGAGTGTAAAAAATAGTGCTGAACACAATTCTGTGTTTTGGGGGGGGGGACAAAAAATCTTTGGGGAAAGGGCGGTTCCCTCTGTGAAAAAAAAAAAAAAAAAAAAAAACAGGCCGGCGGAAGTCGAACAGCCCATAACATTGTTATCAGTTTATCCGACCCTAGAAAACCCAGGGAAAACGACAAAGGGGCATCAAACGGGTGACGAAGGGTTTTCGTGAACTATAAACAGATCGGGGGTATCAATAATCAAAAAATAAGTTCGCAAAAACTACAACGGAAAACTCCCCCCAACAGATTTTTTCACCACCTAAGAAACAGGGATTTCTTCTCCTATTGTTAAAAATTTTCCCAAAAAGTCAGACCAAAAACACCGGGCCAAATTTTGGGGCCCTCCTTCACTGATCAAAATCTGTTTTTTCGAGAAAAAAATTGACCTGCTGATGGGAATTTTTCTCCGAACAAATCGTCCACTAACAAGTTATAGACCCAAAACAAGCAAAGGACTATCGGTCACCCAACACCCCCCCCCCCTACCCCCCCATACCCCACCCGTACAGACCCACCTACAAACCTTCCCTTTCCCCTCCTCCCTCGTCAAACCCCCCCTTTACCTCCCCCCCAAACCCCCTCCCCCAAACCCCCCCTCCCGCCCGGAAAAAATTTTCCCCCCCAAAACCCCCCCCCCTCTCTCCTTGCCCCTGCCAGCCGCTCCCCCCCGCGCCCTTGCTGCTCGCCACTTCAACTCTGCTGACCTGCACGTGCCCCTCCCCGGCGTTTCCTAGCCAAAAAACCCCGGGCCCATACAGACTCCCCCGCCTCCCCCAAGTCAACTAAGCCCCCTCCCCCGTGAGCCCCAAAAACCAACACGCTAAAAAAGATGGGGGTTTAAAATTTTCTACACAAGTAAAACCTAAACTGAGCTTTAGAAGAAAAGAAAAAGAACAACAGGAAGAAAAAAAAAAAACTGAAAAACTCGCCCCCAAACCGCATTTGGGGGGAAACAGCTCAGCACAGGTGCAAGGGGCTACCGCCCTACCTACAAGCCCCCCCCCCTCCCCTAGCATGCCACCAGTCATCATTTAAAAGCTATACAGAAAACAAAATCTACACAAGATGTTGATTAGACGGTTAACAAACCCAAAAGTCATACCAAAAAAACCCGAGAGAGAGGGGAAAAGGAGAGAAAAGAGAGAGAGAGAGAGAGAGAGAGAAAAGAGAGAAAAAAAGACAGAGAAAACCAAAACCAAAACCATTTAAGGGGGGGCAAAATCGTCCCCAAAAACAGTCTGCCTCTACATCAACCCGTTTCACCCCAAAGCAAAAAGAAAGACAGACAACACTTATTTGAAAAAATTTTCAAAACATACAAATGCAAAAACCCATAAACAGTGATGACCCCATGACTACTCGCCCCCTTCAAAGTTTTCTGTAAAGGGGGAAAGGGGCATAAAACCCCCAAATATTTATGACGATCCCTTTTCCCCAAATGTTAAAGTGTTTTTTTCAACAAAAACAATTCAAACGCGATCACGTTATAGAACCAGATCGCATAAAAATTATTATAGAGCATATAAAAAGCTCCAAACTCTCCTCGGACATTTTAGGAATTAAAAACTTTGTTTAAGGGGAGAACCCTGACATTTTTTTGCATAAATGAAACTGGGTCCACCAGGAAAAGGACAGTAATTTTTAAAAATTTTTCCAAATTTTAAAGTTACAGATGTGGGTGCAGGGCCCAGGGGAGGGGTATATATATGTACGGGGGTTTCTTGAAGTTAAAAAAGGAAATCTCCACAGCAAGGGTTTAACCCTAATGGGGCCCTAATTTTCTGAGTTTCCGCAACAAAGCAAAATGCTTTTTTTTTCCTTTATCATTGGCGCTGTCCCACAGGCACCCCCCTGCCACCTCGGAAACTTTTGATACATTGAAAAATTTTTTTTTTTGAGAAATTTTCTTTTAAAAAAGAAACCGTTTTCAAACTTAGGTTTTCCCCTAATGGGTTTTTTAAAATCTATGCTAAGTTTTGGGAAGTTTATTTAAAAAAAATAAAATTTGAACAAAAAATGAAAACCTACAAAATTGCAGAAACAACCCCTTTTCTATTGGATTTTTAAAAATTTACTAACCCGATCCCAAAAATCCATTCTCCACTTCGATGTCTCCCCCTTCCTGTTGCTGACCATGAACTTATCACGATGAAAGTAACAAAAGAAAAAAAAAAATTGCGATTTCAAACACTATGACCCTCAATCTTACTGCGACCTTGTCTAAAGAAATGACTCTAGCAAACATTCAGACAAAAATTTGTAAACGACCAAAGAAACCCTATCCCCCGGGAATTTAATTGAGGGAACCAGGCGCCCTACTAACCATTACACGAACCGTAAGACACCCCCGGGCACCAGGGTTTAAATGACAACACAAGAGAGCCATTGGGCCGGATAGAAAAAAATGCCCAAGCCCTTAAAAACAGAAATAAAAGGCCGCCCTTCAGGTAGATTAAAAAGTCAAAAAAAAATGTAAAAATTGCAATTAAACTGCGAAAAGAAATTATTTCAGAAATAAATTCACAGAAAATTTAAGGCAACTCCCAATAAAAAAATGGAAAAATTTTTAAAACACTATTGGGCCCCACAACAAACACCCCAAATAATTTATTGCACAAGGGCCATACAAAGAAAAGCCTTTTCTTTTTTTTTTTTTTTCTCAAAAATTGGAAACTAGCTTTTTGAAACCCAAAAAATGCTTCTACATTACAAAAAACACAGATCGGGCAAAGCTTACGATAATTTTTTTTCAGACCACAAACAGTGGGCCCTAAAAAATCAAACTTTGTAAAAAAACCCTTTTGCGAAAAAATTTATGACAGGACGGTTTTTTGCTTTGCCCCTTTTTTCAGAGATAGTCCCAAACGCAACTGTACTTATATGACGGTCTTGGGGTCTTTCCATCGCTTTGGAAACATGGTATATAAAAACCAAATTTTCAAATGGGGGGATATAGACGATGTCAATAATATCGCCCTATTACTATCTCCCTAAAAATCCCCAAAAAATCTTGAAAAATTGTAGCAAACAACTGAAAATTTCCTGGGGCCAATAACTTTTATCAAAAACACAGGGTTTTCGAACGGTTTCTACTGAAAAGCTTTACTAAAAAATTACGATGAATTTATTAAAACATAGAAAAAAATCGTTAATTTCCCCACATTTGCGCCCTTTTAGGCTTTTGATAGTTCAACCATAAAAATTCCCTTTTAAAAAAATTATAAATCAAAACTGATACCTTTTTTTTTTTTAAAGTTTTTAGATACATGCCCCAAATGGGTAAAAATAAAAATTGATTGATTTATCAACAATAGCCCATAATTGCCTTTCTTGTGCAGTACCCGATGATTCGTTTCTTCATATACTCAGCAAACAAAAATACTTAATAAACCCCAACATACTCTTCAAAGCAAATTATTTTTTGACAAAAAGGGCCTTAAAACAAAACCCCACATGAAACTAAATGTATATTCATAGGTTCGGCAAACATTGCTAGAATTCCCAAAGACAAAACCATAGAAATTTAAGGCTTCTCTCCAAACCGGCACTTCTGAATAACTAGGGGTACACTTAGATTCAGACATTTTTTAACCACCTTTTTAAAAAAAAACACAGGAAGGTATGGTACCCGGTTTTCTTATCCTAAGAAACAAAAACTACTGAACTGAATCTGGGGTTGTAAACTCTAGCTCAAGCAAATTAACTTTGTTTAAACATTTTGGGATTCGGGTAAAAAACCCAATGCAAAAATGAAAAAATCAAAACCTGCTCTAGGTAAAACAGTAAACTTTATCCATCCTCCCACACATCAAAAGTTAAAAGTCCCTTTTTTAAAGCAGCCATGAACTTTATTTATTTACAAACTCCCCCATGGGGAAATTTTCCGAATGGGTTAAAGCCCTTCAAGCTGTGGGAACACATCAGGTTCCCGACCCGCCAAGTAAATTCCTTTATGGAACATGCTACCAGTAATTAAAAACATTAACGCTTCGTAATTTTAAAAAGAAAAAAAAGGGGCCCCCTTAAAAACTCAGTTAAATAAAAATGTATTTTTTTAAAAATAAACTTGTAAATTTTTGGGAAAATTTTTGACTTTGACTTTGTTTGGTTTTTCCCTCTCTGTCTCTGTCTCTCCCTATGTCCTCTCTCTCTCTCTCTCTCTCTCTCTCTCCTCCTTTTTCTCTCTCTCTCTCTTTTTCCCCCTTTTTTTTCCTTCTTTTTTTTGTTTTTCTTTCTTTTCTTTTTTCCCCCCCTTTTTTTTTTCTTTTCCTCTCCCCCCCCCCCCCTCTCTCTCTTTCTCTCTCTCCCCTTTCCTTCCTCCTCCCCCGCTCCCCTCCCCCTCCCCCCTCCTCTCTCCCTCTTCTCCCCCCCTTTCCCTCTCTCTCTCTCTCCTCTCTCTCTCTTTTCTCTCTCTCTCTCTCTCCTCCCTCTCTCTCCCCTCTTTTTTTTTCCCCCTTTTCCTCCCCCCCCCCCTCCTCCCCCTTCTCTCTCCTTATCTCTCTCCTCCCTTCCTTCTTCTCTCTTCCTCCCCCTCCTCTCTCTTTCTCTCTCTCTCTTCTCTCCCCTTCTTCTCTCTCTCTCTCTCCTCCTCTCTCTCTCCTCTCCCTACTCTCTCTTCTTTCTTCCTCTCTCCTCACTCTTCTCTCTCTCTCTCTCTCCCCTACCCCCACCCTCCTCTCTCTCTCTCTCTCTTTTCCCCTTCTCCTCTCCCCCCCCCTTCTCTCTCTCTCCTCTCCTTCTCTCTCTCTCTCTCTCCTCTTTCTCTCTCTCTCCCCCCTCCTCTCTCTCTCTCTCTTCTCTCTTCTCTCCCCCTCTCTCTCTCTCTCTCTCTCTCTCAACATTCTCATTTAAAACCTGCTTTTAACTTTCCTTTACCATTGTCCCTCACTGGTCATGTAGAGTATACCATTCCACCATATACTGTAAGGGTATCACTCCAGAAAAAACCCATATTTCCTGTACTTTTTTATGCCTCAACAATAGTCACACATTATCAAATCACTTTTCTCTCTTGTTTTGCAGACACTCCTTGGGTCAAACTAAACCCTCTCTTTCCTTTTAGTTACTTATCTATGTATATATCTATCTATCTCTCTATTTATACAAGTCTCTCTATATCTATCAATTTATATCTATATAAATCTACATTTATCTATTTCTCTATATTACTCTCCTAATTTCTTTATATCTATGTCAATATTGTTATGATAACATTAATTACTATGATAATGGTAAGAAAATAGTAATAATAATTATAAAAATAATTCATTCAAGTGATCAAAGTAGATGCCCTTATAAATAACTAAATATTCATCAATCTATAATAAGAGATAAATTAAGTAAAGTTAGTTACATGATACAAATTTCGTTATTACTGATACTAATGTATATTGTTATTAATATATATGTCATCTATATAATAGGGCTTACAAAGTGTGAAAAGTAAGACACCGAGAGGCTAGTAAAAAAAACCCTTTTTCACCAAAAAAAAAACAAATATAAAGCAAAAAGGGAGATGGTCCTCTCACTATTTAGTAATAGCCTGATGGATCGGGGTCATGAAATAAAAAAACTATAGCATTAGCATTTTTAAAAGTTTTGGGAATACACTGTTTTCGTTATCATTCCTCGTGTTTTACCCAAAAACGATTTAAACATTCTCGAAAAGAACAAAGTTAAATGATATCGGGTAAAAGTATCCCAACGGGGTGTGACCAAAGTACTTTCTTTTAAAATAACCAAATTAAATTTTAAATTAATAATAATTACAGTCTCTATGCTTAAAAATTTTTTACAAAATGTTTTTTTCTAAAAAAGGAAAAAAAAATTTTTTCCATGTCATATCATTTTTAATCATCTAACACTTTCCTTTACATAATTCTTTAAAATTTCATTAAAAAAAAAGGCAAAAAACATTATTACTAAACATTATATTAAAAAAAACAGTCATTCTATTTAAAAATTATATTTAACAAAAAAAGAACGTCATTGTTTTGAAAATAAACATATTCTGACAATCCATTGAAAAGAAATCAGACAATCTCCTTTCATTCAAAAGTTTTCCCCACGTATTCTTTCCCCTTCTCCTCCTCCTTATTCCACCACATCTTTATTCTTTTTCCCTCCCCCCCTCCTCTCATACATTTTCCTTCTTCCATGGGCCTTTGAGCCCTTTAGTTCTAATCAAGAAAGCCTGCTTCTAAAAATTCCCTTCGGGTGAGTTTAACTGACTGCTATTTAACCTCGATTTCCGATCAGGAACGACACCCCTTCTGAAAAGATTTGAATTTTTTTTACAGGGGGGTTCTTATAAATTTGAGAAGTGTTTCAATTTCAAAAGGGTTTTTTTTTTTTTTATTGTTTTTTGCTATAAATTAGTGTTTGCAGAAATTTTGGCATGGGTTATTGTTGTTTTTATCACTGCTATTATTATTTTTCATATTCTTTTCACATTCATTTTTTTTATTATTAACTATTATCATTATCATTTTCACTATCATTATTTTCCTGTTTTATCACTTTTTTTTTTTTTATTATTATCATTATCTTTTTTTATTGTCTTGTCATCCCTGCAATGTCATCACTTAAATACGACT
>NC_051391.1:2339452-2351952 GCF_015228065.2 Penaeus monodon | reverse complement strand
TTTACATATAATATATATATATATAATAAAATTATATATATATATATATATATAATATATATATATATATATTATATACATATACATATATACGTATGTATATATGTATATGTAATATATATTACACACACACACACACACACACACTTTAGGTCTCTCTATATGATAAAATTTCCATTTTTAATAAGACTTTGGAAGTGTAATTCTTCCACTGGTTAAAACAATATAATTTTCAAATATTTTTTTTTTATTAGTACAAAGAATCTTAGTAAATCAACTAAAACTGTTTCTCCTCACACTATTTCTGTTTTTAAAAATCAGATTGATCTCCCAAACTCATGATCCTGATAAATTCAATTTCAATAACAATTCAGACAACAAGATATCCCATTCTTCAGAGTAAATTAATAATAATCATATCATTTACCCATTTATCTTAAAATTATCATTCACCTTTACCTCCATCTCAACACTTACTCATTCATCCTTACCTGAAATTACTTATTACTTATAAATTACTTATGTGATTATATTCACATGTGCAATGCCACTACCTCAGCCAACTTGATAGGTCATGTCCCTAAAAGATAACCAGTTAAAATGTAGTTCACATCTACACAGTCCTTTCATTCAAATGCACTCTTCACATGTATGAAAGTCCTAATAGGGCCTCACAGCTCCTACAACCAGTCATGAATGCATGTATAAATAAAAACAGGTCGTTCAAGAAGAAATTTATTTTATCCATAAAATCATTGACAGTTGTTTGTTTACAACACTGATCATTAAAAAAAAATAAGATTAAATGGTTTATATATATTCATATGTATATATATATATATATTTATCTATTTATTTATCTATTATGAATATTAAATACTCTTTGTGAGTGCCTACCTTTTACTAGATTAGAGATTGAGTTTAAGAAACAGGCAGTGGCAGGAGATTGTGAGAGTGAATCTTTGCATTACTCCAAAGAGTGGAATTAATTCCGCACACTTACATAATTATAAGCACCTGATCATATGTGTGTCATGTCTGTGCGTACTTTTCGTGTGTTTGCGTACACACACACACACACACACACACACTGTGTGTGTGTGTGTGTATGTGTGTGTGTGTGTGTGTGTGTATGTGTGTGTGTGTGTGTGTGTGTATGTGTGTGTGTGTGTGTATGTGTGTGTGGTGTATGTGTGTGTGTGTTGTGTGAGTGTGCGTGTGTGTGTGTGCATGTGTGTGTGTGTGTGTGGTGTGTGTGTGTGTGGTGTGTGTGTGTGTGTCTGTGTGTGTGTCTGTGTGTGTGTCTATGTGTGTGTCTATGTGTGTGTGTGTGTGTGTGTGTGTGTGTGTGTGTGTGTGTGTGTGTGTGGTGTGTGTGGGGTGTGTGTGTGTGTGTGTGTGTGTGTGTGTGTGTGTGTGTGTGTGTGTCACACGCATGTGCGCTTTTGACTCTTTACACAAGAATGACTCCATGAGGCAGGTACAGAATGGTGCAAATAAATAAATAATGAATATATGAATGCTTATAAGATATAATGCCTAAAATTAATGCCCACTTGGTAGGCCTGGGTTGCTATCACATCTCACTTACTGAAACTCACATACAATGATCAGTCTACACATAAGCTTTGTGATCTTGAAGTTCATAATCATCAAAACTATTTGATACTGTTCAAATGACTAGTACAGGTAGCTAGCAAGTTCTGAATTACCTCATATATCTCAAAATCAATTAAATTCACAGAGGACTCTTCCCAGGCAACCAGAAAGCATACAGAAATAAAGGATTGGTGGAACTTATCCTATACAGGTTATACTCATACTTTCTGTTCAGTTATACGCACACGGAACACGTTTACATTTCATCAGTATGACTACAAAGTATACTGTAATTTGTGAGACATACACTCTTTCAGCTTTGGCTGTGTCTACAAACAACAATATAAATCTCTGTATATATCTAGAAAATGATAACCATAATAAAATCACAGTCGAAACTGCAGGCCTATTTATCCTTTCTTCTTTGTTTACAAGGAAAATGTATAAATTATAAGTAGAAAACTACATCTATTAGGCAATATCTTCTAAAAGTCCACTACAGACATCAAAACACCAATTGTAGGCAACGTGTCAACGTTTCCAAAAATCCAAAATACCGGCTGCACCAAAAGCCTCCCGATCAATCCATTCATCATTTCAGACTAGCAAGATATAAAGCATTTCAGACGTTAGTAAATAGCAAGAAAAAATCTTTGCTGGTAAATCCTGTAGCTCACAGATTACCTAGGTCTTGGATCTGCAGCCAAGTTACAAACAACTGATCTAACTGAAAAAAGAGAGAGAGAGAGAAAAAAAAAGACAATGCTGTTATCCTACATCCATTCCTTCTTATGCTAACATTTCCAAGCAACTAAACTAGTCTGGGTTAAGCAAGCCTGTGGATGGAATGTTCATTGAACACTATTGAGACCAAAGATGGACAACAGATATGTGTGATGACATATGCTATTCTGATGTTGCTTGTGATGACAAGACGCATTGGTTGTGCTGTACTTTACAAAATGGGGGGTAGGGAAGGGAGGAGGGAGGGAGGACTGCAATCAAACTTAGGGCATCAACTCTTCAACTAACTTTCACCCTTCTGACTCCCTGAGTCCCTTGTTTTTTAATACCTATATGTTACATGAAAGCTCAAAATAGCTAATTACATCACACATTGTACTTTTTAGTCTTTGGGTACTAAACAGTTAGTTGTCTGTTCTCATTTTGGCATCTTGTTAAATTCTTTGTTGGCCTCATTATAAGACAGGTCCAGCTGCTGCAATCGATGTACCCAAGACGGTACTTTGCGCACATACTGGCAGAAAAAATATTCCTAATTCTAAGCATTTTCTCTATGTACAATAAATACAAAAAAGGTCACAATCTTCTACTGAAAATCAAGCAGTAAATAGCAAATGACCATTTCTAAATTTCTAAAATGTTTTGAATCTAAAAATAAACAAGATACATTTTTACAGTTTCACTTATACGTCTACATGCTGGATCTTCCTGTGAATAAAATTCTTATGCCATAATGAAAACACTTCACTTGGAACTTTTATTTTGTCTAGGTGGAGTACATAAAATATTGTTTTTAATGAAAAGGTTAGTAACTGGTGGAATATACAGACTGAGAGCAGCAAGAAGAAAGAGGAGAGAATTGAGAGGGAAGGAGAGGAGAGTGGTGCGAGAGACAACAGTGGGGACAGAGAAGAGACAGAGGACAAAGAAGTTAGTCAGAAGAATTGGAATGCAAGGAAGAGAGAGAGAGAGAGAGAGAGAGAGAGAGAGAGAGAGAGAGAGAGAGAGAGAGAGAGAGAGAGAGAGAGAGAGATTTCTGATGAACTAAGTTATGTCATCAGGGCACAGGAGTAAGAAAAAAAGAAAAGGTAAGTATGAGATACAAAAGACTGGGAAACTGGAGAACAAACAGCAGTGTTAGCACCACCACACAAGAGAAGCCAAGCCACCTCCAAGAGATGCATGTTTTTGGAGACAAGGCAGAAAGCCTGACTACCTGACCCCTCTACCACCTGCAGGAAAGGAGGGATTCCCCCAACAAGCCATGCAAGCCGAGTGGTGTCACAGGAAAGGATGAGCGAGCCAGGCCGCACCGTCTGCCCTCTATTAGCTCATGGAGGATAAAGGGTAAACCACTCCACATTAGGGTGAGGAAGCATGCAAAGTGGTTATCCTGTAGGCCTGTAGGTTAGGCTCCGAGGTTGGGTGGGTCACAGAGAGGAAGCCTGGAATTTAGGATGAAAATGTCTGTCAGAGGGTGGAGACATACCGAAAGCCATTGGTGAGGAGGCCTGCCAACCGTGGTGACCGACCCAGCCAGATCAAGGTTTGTTTTGAACACACAGGAAACAAAAAAATCTTTAGCACATTGGGGGGTAACACTCCTGATACTTTAGTTGTTTGTTAATTTATTTAGTAATAGTTTATAAATAAGCTGTTCCTTTTTGGGTATGTGGCATATTTACAAAAAGAGCAAAATAATAATTGAGTACCTTCTAAATACTGACATCCTTAACCTTTTCAGGTCAATTTCAGTGACAAGCTAATACTGAGTTTATCATACTTACTCTACAAAAGAACAAAATATAAAAATGCACAAAATATGGGACTTTGTACTTTTCCATCTACAAAATACTGTAGCTTACAGACTAAATTCTTTTATAGACATGTGAACAGTCTTCACGTCTTATTCATTATCTTAACACGGAAATTGCGACCGTTATACCTGGCATGTTCATTCTAAATTGTCAGCTCTGCCAAATACAAAACTAAGGCAAGCAAGAAATGAAGACATGAGTTTACAGGAACTTAGTCCTAGGTAGCGCTGAGACCAACTGAAGTTTCACAGAGAAAGAGATTTTTTTTTTAAATCTTTTTAATTATATGAGGTAGTAGAAAATGTTCACATGCATAATCCACATGTGAGAGCCCACCGCATTCTGTTACTATTTTACAAATATTTTGTTTTAATACTAAAGTAACATTTGATTGTGACATGAACAATAAAGGAAACAGCTGATAAATATTTACATGTCAACTTTTAAAGAACCTATCATATGTATGAATATGGTGGATGGGTGGGTGGGTGGATGTATGTGGGTACGTATGTGTATGTGTGTGTGTGTGTGTGTGTGTGTGTGTGTGTGTGTGTGTGTGTGTGTGTGTGTGTGTGTGTGTGTGTGTGTGTGTGTGTGTGTGTGTGTGTGTGCATGTGTGTGTGTGTGAGTGTCTGTGTGACCACACATACACTTGTGTGTGCACACATGCATGCAGATATTATACTGTTCAAGAAAATTATGTATCAATATGTTTAAAAATCAATATAACTCCATACAGTTTATGAATGCACTAGATGTAATCATTACCATATACGGCATGAATTCGACACCCAATATCCAATGGACTATTATCCATTTGATAAAATGAAAAGCAAGAACTGGGAATTTGAGAATGAATGGGGAGGAAAATGGAGAAGAGACAAGGGCGAAATATCAAGACCCGCTATAGGGACAGACAAGGTAGAGCAGGATGTGGTGAAGAAGTGGCAAGGGGCACTGGCAGAGGGGAAGGTCAGGGTGAGAAGGTCACACGTGGGTCAAATCAATGCGGGGAATCTGGGGACGAGCGAGACTTTGGGGTGGTTGGCCTAGGGGACAGGAGAGTACACCTGCGCCTCTATAAAGTGGGGCTGGGCCTCGCAAACAGGCAGTGGCTCCACCTCCTCACCATCGCCTCTCTCTGTAAAAGTTTGAAAAAAAAAAAAAAAAGAAAAGAAAAAAAAAAAGGGCAGTTCACATCAGAATCCAATCAAGATGCACCAAGGAGGGGGGGTACCAATATGTCATTCAAAACTGATGCTCGGTCAGTGCTTACAGGGTTGTGAAGCGGAAACCAGAATGTTATTTTCAAAAGGCTATGCAACAAAGTATAGTAATACTAATCACAATCATAACCATAATAATAATTACAATAATTATAATAATAACAAAGCAGTAATAATATTAATAATAATAATATTAATAATAATAATATTAGTAATAATAATATTAGTAATAATAATATTAGTAATAATAATATTAGTAATAATAATATTAGTAATAATAATAAGAGCAATAATAATAATAACGATGATGGTGATGGTGATGGTGGTGGTGGTGGTGGTGGTGGTGGTGGTGGTGGTGGTGGTGGTGGTGATGATGATGATGATGATGATGATGATGATGATGATGGTGATGGTGATGGTGATGGTGATGATGATGATGATGATGATGATGATGATGATGATGATGATGATGATGATGATGATGATGATGATGATGATGATGATGATGATGATGATGATGATGATGATGATGATGATAATAATAATATTAATAATAATAATATTAATAATAACAGCAACAATAACAATAATAATAATAATAATAATAAAAATAATAATAATAATAATAACAATTATCATTATAATTATTATTATTATCAATACTATCATTATTATTATCATTATCATAATTATCATTACAATAATTATAATCACTATAGGTATCATTATCATTATCATTACTATTATTTCTATCATCATTATTATTATTATTAATACTATCATTATTATTACTATTATCATTATTATTATTATTACTATTATCATTAATATTACTATTATCATTATTACTACTATTATTATCACAATTATCATTATTATTACTACTATTATTATTATTACTATTAGCATTATTAGAATCATAATCAAAATAATAGAAGTAACAATAGCATAATTACAAGAGTAAGAATTACATTATACTCACATGTAAATCAAACTCAAAAAAATATATATCTCTACATTTGCATGTTTGGACACAAACCTGACTTATGTCCCAAATATTACTCTAATGTGTGAGTGTATCATGCTTGTCCATGCACATGTGAGTGTGTAAATATGCTATGTATTTTCTTAATTGTCTTCTTCATTAGAACATATGCAGAAATACATTAAATGCACCAACTGTATGGTGATATTTGACTCAGATCTTACACATATATCTACCAAATAAAAAACTGTCATCTTTGTTACTGACTAGACAGTATCTTTGAAAATAATCATGACTAGACTGAATAAAAATACACCCTGAAATAATAAAGATAAAAAAGAGAAAAAGAAAATTGCTCTCGTTAAAATAAACCAATGCTAAACCCAAAAGATGATATAAAAGTCAATGACAAAAACTTTTAAAAAGAGGAAAGAAAGAGAGAAAAATTACTGTGCTGTGCTTGTGTCAATATTCTCAAAAGGTACGGTAAACTCTATTCTTCTTCAGTGCTCTAACTGCAGAAATTACACCTTCCCTGATAGGCAAGACTCCTACCATCTTTTTCTCTCCGCGGAGGCAAAAGGCAGAGGATCGCAAGGGCCATAGTCGCGTGCCAGACTGAGTGCACATAGTAGTAGTTGTCATGGGTCTCTAGGAAAGCGTAGCAGAAGAGGCCAGTAGCAGAGAGGAGCACTCCTGGCAGAAGACACGTCAGCCAATACCACTTGGTTGGATAGCAACTGTGCAGGTGTTTGCAGTGCCATACCTGAAAGTAGAAATATCTTTTTATTATTATTATTATTACTATTATTATTGCTCTTATTTGTGAATTCCTTATTCCTTCATTTCTCTGAATGTCCAGTGGGGGATTTTATTAAGAGTCCTTCGAGACTTTTGGAAGAAATGATTGATGGATAATTTCAAGTCTTGATAGAGCCTTATCATTTCTTATCTAATATATCATTATTATATCATTATCATTTCCTATCTTCTCATGAATCTCATGGAGGTGGAGGAGGTGGAGGAGGAGGAGGAGGAAAAGGAGGAAGAGGAGAAGGAGGAGGAGGAGGAGGAGGAGGAGGAGGAGGAGGAGAGGAGGAAGAGGAAGAGGAAGAGGAAGAGGAAGAGGAAGAGGAAGAGGAAGAGGAGGAGGAGGGAAAATAAAAGAACAAGAAGAAGGAAAACGGTAACAAAAAGAAATATGGAAAAAAAAAGACAGCAAAGGAAAGGGGACAAAACAAAAATTACTGCACTGAGCAAATTGATTTGAGAAAAACAAAACAAAACAAAACAAAGTAAAAGTCAGTGAAAAAGAAAAAGGAAATAATACAGACAAGGCAATGGCACCAAATTTAAGTTACTGCACGTGGAACTCACCCATGAGGCGACCATAATTAAGAAGGCTGAGGCCGAAGGGACAACAAACACCCACAGTCCAGTTCGGTCATACTCCACTCCCAAGGCAACCACCTGAAAGAAATAATGCTCTTGCTTATTAAGTGTCACTGCTGTTAGTGGTCTCTTAATGATTGACTGCTATTAATAGTAAGTGGTTGTTAATGGTTTATTTAGCTATTTAACAGTAAATGGCCATTTATGGTTCAATGAAAACTTATAAATACGCAGACGGGTAACAGTAATCTCTGAGCGTAATATACTCTGGTGATTTCTGGCAACGGCTGAAAAATGGGCGCTGGAGTCTGCTACATAAAGTGGAATGTCCTGCTCCATGTGCTCTGGGACATTGCCGCATGCACAGCCATACCTCACACACCAAGCAGTTTGTTATGACACTTGTACACATGACCCATCCGGAAAGGGTTTAATGGTAAACTAATGAATAATAATTGGTAGCAATTTGTAATGATTGTTAGTGTTTGGTACTAATTCGTTGCAAGCAAATAACGATGAAGTAAATGGATACAATAACTGATGTCCGTAAGAAATAATTGCCTACCTAATTATCCTAGCATAAAAATTGAAAAAACAAAACAAAAGAGTCTCACCAGAGCACCAGCCACGTGGAGGAACGAGTAGAGTGAGTGGGGCAGGTCAGCCATAGCGATGAGGGTGACCCAAAAGGAGAGGATGGCAGAATAGAAGTCGCAGAATTGCATGACACTCAAGCGCATCAGGCAGAAGTTGTACGGCTGCTGGTCACAAGCATGGTAGAACTGCATGGGAAGATATAAGACGGGAGGAGCATTTTATTGGGTTGTCTATGTGGTTGGCCGATAGTGTCATGCTAAAAAAAAATTACAATAACTTCCAATGTCATATGTTATAATTTCTTATTCTGGTCATATTACAAAGATTTTACAGCTACTTACTGTTATTTTATTAGATTAAAAGAAAACTACCCTCTTCATTAAAAGAATATGAGATTTCAATAATGAGAACACTCAGTACATTACTTTTGTAGTTCCAAGACAAATACTCTTTTCTTGATGTAAAAGAAGGGTGGATACAGACCCATAAATTGACAAAGTGAAAGATGTAAAATCAATGTACAAACTACTAAGGGTTATTTTTCCTCCAGCAAAAGATAACAAATACCAACAATAAATGGCAGAAAAAACAACAACAAACAAACTTAGATTTACAGACTGATTGGAAGAGACAAAAAAAAAAAAAAAGGAAAAAAAAAAAAAAAAAAAAAAAAAAAAAAAGACATACTTTACATGCAAATCAACATTTTCCCTGAAAATAAATTACCGTTGAGAAGACCATGGTGAAGGCATAAACCACAGCTTCTGCAAAGTATCGTCGCTTCAGTGCCAGGATGATTGCCGGCAGGAAGAACAGATTCGACAGTGTAAGCAGCAGTGTAGCCAGGATCAGTTGCCAATTAGCCATGGCTTGTGATTTGTCTGTGCATGCCCACCCACGGTAGCCTGCAAATATGCTACATTCAGAAGATGTAAATGGTGTTCCTAAATGAGCAACATCATGTGAAAAAAAAAGGAAAGGAGTCATATATCATAATAACAGTGACAATGATAATGACATTATCAATACTGATAATAATAAGGATGAAGATAATAGAAATAAAAATAATTTCTATCAATTCCAATAACATGAAATAATTCCTGGGAAAAAACTTTCACCTCCATTTCAACATACCTGCATCACAGACACAAGTAGAAAATATGAAGCCCCCAGAAATATACTGATAGCAAGACCCATATCTGCCACATTTCCCATGCAGACATGAAGCTGATGTGATGCTGAAGAGCACTGTAGTCTCGTTAACAGTACATTCTGTCACCTCACTGAAGGAGGTAAAGTGAGAAAAATAGAGAAAAGTTATTTTTTTCTGGTCCTAGACTCTATAATTTTTCTCATTTCTTCCTCTCTATACTGGTCTCTTAATTACTCCTTTCTATGTAAAAACACTCCTAGAATAGAATTAAACCCAAGTATAAATAACTTTAAATGATGCTATTGTCATATAGTGTGAAGCACAGGAAACAGACACAACCATAGAGATAAAAGGTAAAAAAAAAAAAAGAAAAAAAAATTATAATTATAAGAAAGTAGATATTGAAAATCATGGAGAAAAATTATAATATCACAACTACAATCACGGAGAATATATACAATCCCCAAACGAAAACAAATCGGAAATAAAATAACAGAAAGGGTCTGTGCACCCACCCACCAACCTTGCATTTGAGAGGTAGCAACCCGAACGGAGGGTTAGGTACCATGGCCCGGGCTCAGGGAACGGAATCAGGACTGAAGTGGCAGCTGCAGACAGGCTCGAGGTGTTGACATGGAGGCTGTGACCACGAGGACACTTGAACTCAGCATCTACATCAAGATTAGGCTCTTTGCGCTTGCCATGGCTCACACAAGCATCCACAGTGAAGTTGTGGAGAGTTATGTTCTGTGGAGAAAGTATGGAAGGAGGGGGATTTGTAACAATGTTATGCTTGAGATATATCTATAAAATACTGTCACCATAAGTTTTGACCTATATGATTATCTTTTCAAACTATGGGACTTAAAAGAGATCACAATAATAACATTAACAATTGAAATAACAATGTAATAATAATCACCCTCAAAAATAATTTCAATAAAAGAAATAAATACCATAAGTGATAAAAACGACAATAACAGTATAACAAATAGCAATAGTTATAATAGTAATAGCAACAACATCAATGTAAATAATCACAAATATAACAATAATAATACGTTAATATCAATAATAAACACAATCTAAACACATACAAATAAAAATCATCTACAATTATATCTACCACACTAACAGTCATCCTAAGGACCTCCATTTAAGCAAGATGACCCATCACAGACCAGCAGGCAATACAAACAGTTACTCACCATGAACGGTGAAACAGCCAGCTCCACAGAAAGTGTTCCACCGATGTCTATGATGGGCTCTAAGTTGAAGGTGAGAAGGGTAGGGGAGTCATTGGTGATATTCAGTAAGAGGGGAACTGATCCATTCTCGTCTGGCGGAAGGTCAAATTCGAAGACAAAGTTCCCCCCAAACGTCTTTTTCACTAAATTATGCCTGGTGGAAGGTGCATGGAAAAAATTATCTTTTTATATCCATATACATACATATGAAAATGTGTGTGTATATATAATATGTATGTTTATATATAGCTGTGCTTTCTCTTTCATTTTTAATTTTCTCTCTCTCTCTAACTTCCTTTAATCCACTTTCCCTCCTTTCTTTTAGTTAATAGAGGGGCACTTACAAAAACTTATGATAATGAACAACATGTATGCATGTGTGTGTGCATGCATGTGTAACTGAATAAACAGATGGCTAAGTCCCCTCCCTCTCTTTCTTCAATAATGTTCTCTCTAAAGATAGCAACATATCAGACAACAACCAACCTCGGCCAACAACTATCTTGCAGATTCCTCTTTCTCTTCACTGACGGCATGAACAGAATGCGACGTGACTCCATATTGTCAGCATTCTCTTCTGATTCAATTGTGCTGTTTACCTCATTGGCTGTGTCATTGGACATCATGGGGAGGTTTTGCATGCTGCTCCCTTCACTGCACAGCTGGTTCAGGTACAATCGACTCAGCAAGTGGTAACTGCTTCCACCTTGTTCATCACACACTGGAAATTGACAGATTTTTTTATATAATGCCAAATGATATCTGCAAACCAATTTATGAATATCAAACAATAAAATCAAATCACTTCCTAAGGGGCTGAATCACTTACTATAGAATTTGACAGCCATGCTTAGCTGGACAGCAGCTTGATGTGTGCTGAGCTGAATATAGTGCCATGCCTCTTCCTCTGGGACAACCTCAAGTGTGCACACCTCACCATCATCAGCACAGTTGTGAACCCTAGAGAGAAGTAGAGCAAGCATTCTCTTTTGAACTGAATTTCTTATTAGCCTAATCTCTATAAACAGATCCATGATACAAAAGCTATCTTTCTTTCTTATATCAAATTTCCAATCATCATAAACAACATGTATCAGATTATAACCACCAGTGAAATAGTATTTTAATATCCACTGGCCAGGAGGAGACTAATACAAATTGTTTACATAATGTAGACATGGATCCAAAGAACTTTAACATGAATAACATTATATCTAAAGTTAAAGTCTAAATTTCATGTCAATATAACATAATCAAAAGAGCAAGATCTAAGAATACCTACACTGTGTCTGTAGAATTTGGGTCAGGCAAGGCTCTTGTTCGGAAGCCTATATCTATGGGGCAAGAAGGAGACCCTTCTCCCTCATCCAACACAACGCATTTGCTGATATTCACAACCACAAGCCATGTAGACGACGGCACATAAAATCTACAGAAGAAATAGGGCTCTTAGGGGTTGTATTCACAGATAGTTTTTGTTTTGTTTTGTGGTTTTCACTTTGTTTCCAGTTGAGTCTTGAGACCAAAAGATGATGAAGATGATCATTATCATAAAAAGTAATAGTAACAATAATTATAAAAATACACCATTAATAATATAAGGATTACCAAGAGTGAAGGTTGCTCCCAAGGCAACTTGGAATACTTGCTTTTAATTAATGCTGCAAATGCATAATGTTATCATATGCCTCAAATTACAAGATTACATATTCAAATATGATATAACTGTGATTTGATTTG
>NC_051391.1:2331952-2334452 GCF_015228065.2 Penaeus monodon | reverse complement strand
AATTATTTTTACTTTTTGCGGCAACTGCCACATGAAAGGAAAATGTCTTTGCATTCGATAGCCTATTCACTGCATTTGCTGCTTGGCTTGCATGTTCGACGTTGTACTTATAAAAAAAATATTTCCAACTTCGAAATACACATCCATTTAATACAAAACCTTAAAAATATCAAGAAAATTAAACCAAGCAACCAAAATAGACTAAACACCATGAAATAAACGTGAGTCTATGAACAATTAAAATACAACAAATATTCAACTGATAAATGGAAAATGCCAGATTATGCAATCAAAATTATGAATATACTGATGAGATAATTGAATAAAAAAAAAGGAAAAGAAAATGAAACAGAACACGAAAACAGAATGACATCATATGGAACAGAATATCAAGGATCTTTTTTTTTTTTTTTTTTAATATTATCACGAAATAAACTGTGATAAACGGAAATATTAATAATCACCTTCCTGCGTGGTCAGAGCAAGGGTCACGCCGGTAGACAGCAAGATCACGTGACAGACGCTGACCCAGTATGACCCGGGCCAACCCATGATTATCATCCTCTGACAAACCATATTTCCACCTCCACCTAATTAAAACAAAAAAAGGGGAAAGGGAAAGGGAAAGAAGGAGAAAATAATCCTCCTCCTTCTCCCTCTTCCTCCTCCTCCTCCTCCTCTTCCTCTTCTGCCTTTCTCCTCCTCCTCCTCCTCCTCCTATAGCGATTCCTGTGTCTCTAAGCGTGAGGGGACGTCTCCAAGCACCATGGTAGTTATGAGGTAGGTTCCCTTGTTCACTACGGGACACACTTGACACTAACTAAGGGTGAGAAGTTAGGGATTGAAACAAAGAGACAAAGGAAGGCCGGTGAGCGCATGGGGAAGGGGGGAGGGGAGAGGAGGGGAGAGGAAGGAGAGAGGAAGGAGGGGAGGGGAGAGGAGGAGGAGGAGGAGGAGACCAGTCTTTTGTATCTTTTGCCTTTTCTTTAGTTTATGAATTTATCTGTTCCGTTTTCGTTTTTTTCTTTGAGGGGGGATGTACTTTGCTTTTTTTTTTGTATAGTTTATTTCTCTTTCTTTCTCACTCTTCTATATCGTTTTTTATTCACTGTATCTCTCAGTCTCTCTGTGCTTGTCTAATACATTTCTTTCCTATTTTGTTATAGGATATGTTTCCTACGTAATATTTAAAAATATATTTACAACTCCATCTTGCTTTCATCCACAACTATCTATTTCCTAGCCCTATACCCTCATTAGCGTAACCGGTATTGCATGATTATATATATATATATATATATATATATATATATATATATATATATATATATATACACACACATATATATATATATATATATATATATATATATATACATATATATATATATATATATATATACATATATATGTATGTATGTATGTATGTATGTATATATGTATTTCCATTCTTGTCGCTTCCCAGAATTAACGCCAAATAACACAAAAAACGTCTCAACAATACTGATTTCATAAGAACTAAAAAAAAAAAAAAAAAAAATAATTTACGCAATAACCCACAACATATAACATCTCCTCCTCAAAGAAGAGAGAGAGAGAGAGAGAGAAAAATGAAAATAAAAACTCCCTCCACACTGCAGTTTTGTTATGTGAAGCCCCCTCGCCGTCGCCATGGCAACCGCTTGAAAGAGCTTGGAATATTTGTTGCGGAAATAGTGGGCGGATTTCCCCTCGCTCTTGCTGTGTTACCTTCGTTTGTCCTTAATTTGGAAAAAAAACTTACTTCTCATCACGTGTTTATTCGTGTGTCTAATCCCTCTCCTATTCGCCAAGAGGGAGATAGTGGAATGAAGTTTCGTCTTTACTGAAAACAGCGTGAAGATATATATAGATATTTTTTTTCTGTTAATTCGAGATTTAATATTCAATCTTTTTTTTTTTGAAGATTCAGTTTTATTTGCTTCAAGGTAAGTGGTTTCGTGTTTTGTTGTAGAATGAGTAATATTGGGTTTTGTTATGTGATAAGGCTTATCATCAGTTACGTGTATTGGTAGGCCTTATGCTTGTTATCTCTGTTCTCATCACCATTGTCGTTTTTATCGTTTTTATCAAGCTGATTTCTCGAATGACTTTCATTTTATTATCACCAATTATGTATCTGAACCATAATGTTAATCATTGTAATTACTATCATTATCATTACCGCTTGATTATAATATTTGTCACTCATCTTCATCATCATTATCTTTATCATTATTGCCATCATTTTTGTCGTCACTGTGCTTAACATGTGTGTGTGTGTGTGTGTGTGTGTGTGTGTGTGTGTGTGTGTGTGTGTGTGTGTGGTGGTGTGTGTGTGTTGTGTGTGTGTCTGTGTATGTATGTCTGTGTGTTTGTGTCTGTGTATGTGTGACCACACATACACACATATGTGTGTGTGTGTGTATTTGTTTTTGGTGTTGTGTGTGTGTATGTTGTGTGTTGTGTGTGTGTGTTGTGT
>NC_051391.1:2326339-2331852 GCF_015228065.2 Penaeus monodon | reverse complement strand
TTTTTTTTTTTTTCCCCAAAAAAAAAGGCTTGAATTTTTTTTTTTTCTTTTTTTTTTAACCCTTTTTCCTTTATTTCATTACAGTTTTTTCTGTAATATTTTGAATCATGAAATAGAAAGTAACTTAAGTTGATAAGTATAAAAAAAAAATGAAAAAACTTTTAAAGAAATTGTAGGGCTTTGATAGTCAGAATGAAGGGACAGATCCCAAGAATATCAAAGCAGAGAAATGAAAAATGAAATTTATCATCATGTTAGTAATTTCTTTTGACAGGCTTCATTAAGGGGGAAGGAAATCTGTCGGAAGTCCCCTGTTTTCGTGAGATTTTCCTCTACAGCTTACCTCGGGACTTGGTCGGGTTTGCGAATTTTATGCGACCGGGGTTTTCAGCGGCGGTAAAGTGGGACTCGGAGTGAATAATGTGTGACCCTTGGGTACGGGAAAGTTTCATTGTTGGACCTTTTCTCACAGTTAAAATGAAACTAATTATTTTTTCTTTCTTTATTTTCTTAATTTATTTTTCGACAAAATGGTTTTCCTTGAACTTGGTTTCACTTTTTCCTTTTAAAAAAAGTTTTAAGGGCAAAGGGCTTATGTTTTGTAACTATAAACTGTACCCCTTTTCCCAGGTCTTTTGCCGAATAATTTCACAGCAGAAATTCAAAGGGGGCAACGCAGGTGGCAATGCAAAAGCAACCCTTTGCGGAAGGGTACAGAAGGGGAAAAAGAAAATCAAAGGAATTAAAACTTATTGTAAAATAAATTTTTATTCGCTTTTTTTAATTACATAATGTAAATTTTTTTTTTTAGACCTGCTTGAAATTTTTTATTTAAAAATACAGTAATGCATCTCCCCTTTTACATTATGAGGGGATGTTAACTTAATTTATTGTCGGATTTAAGTGTCTGAGAAATTACCCTTTCGTTTACTCACTGGTTGCAAAGAGGGGATTTTGCAAGAGCAGAATAGCCGTTGAGTTTTCCATATACAGTCAGTTGAAATGATGCTTAGGTATGGGGAATATTACAAAATTTGAAAAAGTTCAGAAATTTTTTGGAAGGTTTAAAAAAATTTTACCCCATCTCATTAGATTTTTTTTTTTTGAATTTGTGATAAATAAGTGGGAAATTTTACTCTATAAAATTATTTTTATTTATTTGGTTTTTTTTATTTATTGCTTTGGGGAGTTATTAATAGAAAAGTTTTACATTGTTGTTTTATTATCCCTATTAAGTACAAATTTTAAAGTTTCTCTATAATTAATTTAAACATTTCATTGTTTTTAATTTTTTCATGTTTCACTAGTTTTAAAGGGAAAAAAATTCGCTACTTTTAAAGTTTATGATGATTGTTTTATTATGGTAAAGGGAAAAATCATTATTTTATTGGCACAGCCCCCCCATGTGTGATTTTTTCAATTTACTTGTGTCTAATTAAAATCCCAAAGATAAGTTTCCAAAGCTTGTTTTAAAAGAAAAGATGTTTCCAAAGCCAAGATAGTGTCAAGATATGTTTTCAAAGCTTCAGTGATTTATTCACAGTATGTCACCATGCTTTTGAGTCTGTGGATATTGTAATGTCATTTGACCCTGATCCCCCCCAATCCCTTGCCCGTTGTTGTTGTGGGGGGGCTTAGGAGGCGGAGACTGGGACCAAATGATGGGGGAACCCAACCCCTGGGGACTCGCCCTCGATCAAAAAATTTTTTTGCAGGTCTTTTTTTTCCCTTTCCCCACCTTTCGTTTTGTCCCCTTCCCCAAAACCCTTCTACTATCCCCCTCCTAAGGTGGGGAGACCCGTGCTGAAAGATAAAGGCGACTTTGTCCCAGTCCGAACGGCCTGAGGGGCCATGGGCACGGTTTTCCCCTGATTTATTATCTAGCCCTACCCCTCGGGGGCCCCCTGGGGGGTGGACTTTTTTTATCCCTAACATAATCAGGCTTACCATGGCCAGTATGAAAACTTATCCCACATTAGGGGAAATGGGTTTCCCCCTTTATAAAATAGCCCCAAAGATGAAAAAACCCCCATTCCTGCCCCCAGGCTCTCCTTTGACCCGGCTCCGAAAAACTGAAATAACTACCCCCTCTAAATCCTACTAGTACAGTAGCCAACAACAACCCAAGGGAACATTTCCACTCTCCCAGCAAGCTAACTTCAACACCTTACCCCACAACCTCCAACCAACCCCCCCATCCCCCCCTTATTAATACCTTACAGCCTTTTTGCCCACCTCCCATAACACTACCCCCCAAACACTACCCCTCTTCGTCACCCCCCGCCCTTCGACCACCCCTATCTCAAAAAATTTTTGAATCCCCTCTTCAGCGCACCCAAATGGGACCGATTTTTCTGATCCCCCCACAGCCCCCACTCTGACAACCCCCTTCTTTCCAAAAATGTCCCCAAAAAAAAGTAGGTAAAGTCCTTTCCGTACCGACCCCCCCCTCCCGCTTGTCACAGTAACACCCGAAAACCAAGCTATAGCATTAAAAAAACTAACGACCTAAGGTACCCCACCCTTTGCAGAACCCCATCCAACCCTCAATATTGCACCGGAACGTTCAATCCCCCCAGCAAATTGCCCAAATCTATGAAAAAGATTGTCAGATTGGGAAAGATCTTTTTGCCTGTCTCACAACTGAGCAACATCAGTGCAATGCTACTCCATTCCCCCCCAGAGGTTCGAAAAAAACCCCTACTAACATACCCAAAATTCCCTTTCCGTAGACGCCCTTTCCCCTTTTTAACGTCTACATAGGGGGAAAATCCCCCCGTTCGTCCAACCAACCCCTCCACGTCAGGCCAAAACTTTTGGCGTCTAGGACACCCACCCAAACATTGCCTTTTCCCAGCAGATCCCACTATGTGCCCCGGGCCCATACCCGATTAACACCCTGCACAATCCGCACATTGAAACTGTGGCGGCCCCCATAATGTATTTTATGGGGGCTGCCCCCATCTAAAAATTTTGAGTCTGAGGTAGCAACCTCGATTCAAATTTGGCTACACACGTAAAGCCAGACAAAAAAGACGTCGATGGTTTCTCTTTACCCTTACCCAGAATACTGCTCATTCCCAAATTCTCCTAAACCCCCCCCCCCTACATCTCCCCCCCCCCCTCTTCTACCCCTCCCTTTCCCGTAAAAACTCTTTGCCATCCAAACCCAGACACCCAACTTATTTACGAACTTCAATCACCACTAAAACCCCCCAACACCTTCCCCTCCCCCCTCGCAAAACCCCGTAACAGACAGAACAAACGTTCCCCCCCCTCGTCCCCTACCACACAATCACCTCCCTTTCTTTGCCCCTATGCTTAGACACCAGTCCTCTTTCCCCCCCTCACAAAAATCCTTTACCCCAAAAAAACCCCCCAACCAACCCCTCAGAAGAAACCATTAAAAATATTCAAATTACCTCAGAAAGACACTAAACCCCCAAAATACAACCCCTGCCCCCTTCCCAACCAAGTAACTGCTGATACCCTCCCCCAAACGTATCCCCCCTAACCCAATCCTCCTACCCCCCCCAAAACACCCATCACGACGTAGTAAAATCTATACAGTAAAGTATAACAATCCTTCATTGGAATATTCGCGGTTTCCGCTCCCACAGACCTGCCCTTGTCATACCCTTTCCCTCTTATAATCCATCTTTTGTATGCCTTAAAGAGCCCTTTCTTACCTCCCCCAAAACCCAACCCCCAAATTTATCTTTTTGTCTCTTCCCCACACCCTTTAGTCTCTCATCTTTTCAATCAGAAAAAACCTTAGTCACACTCCCCTTTAAAACCCAATGTCCCTTGCCCAGTTATCCGATCTTCCTTCACGTCGGATCACATGATTCAGTCTACTTCTCCCCCTTTCCCCCCTATTTACTTTTTTGCTTTTGGGAAAAACTAATTTCCCAAAATTTACCACCTTTCCTATAGTTGGGGACTTTTAAATGCCCCCCACACTTATGGGGTGATTCTATCACAAAATCCCGAGGCCCCATCTTAAGCGCTTCTTCCACAGCACCTTACTATTCTAATTTAGATCCCCACACACTTTGAAAAACGCCCCAATCTTTTTCAGCCCTTGACCTCTTCTAGCTCCCCTTCTTTTATTTAGATTTTCCCCTGGTCGTTTTTGACCCTTTCCCCAATGACCATTTCCAGTTTCCCTTTTCCTATTCATACGTACATCCCTAACTCCCCCCCGCTGGGGCTTGATAGAGCCGACTGGGATACTTTTATTCCTCCTTTCTATTTTTACCCCTCCCCCTCCCCACCCATTTCAAAAGATACAGATTTCACAAAACATCTTTTTAAAAGGGTGCACATAAGCTACCCCCGAACCTCAAAACCTATACCCCAAATTGTTCCATGGTGGGAAATTCGATTGCATAAAGCACTTGTTAAAAAGTGCAGCCCGGAACGTTTTCCCCTACAAGAGAGGGACTCCAAAACAAGTTCAGCCTTATCTCCTTTTTAAAAAAGCATCACCTATCTCCGTCGTACAACCGGAATAGAAAAAAAATAGCTGGCGAAATTATTTTCATCAATACATCCTTACATCTATCTCAAATTTTTGGCGCCGAATCCTAAACTATCAGGCAAAAAAATCCCCCCCCTCCGCCCCTGTCCTCCTATTCAAATACTTCCATTTTGACCTCTCCAAGTCGCTAATGAAATGGGGTGATTATTTCAGCCCCGGTCAGTAGTGGTTCTCCCTTTCTCCCCATTCTTTCTAAAGACCACCAGAGACGTACCCCATTACCTTCACCCCCTCCTTGATGAGTCCTACAAGCCCCATTTTCTTCCTCTGAACCATTACTGCCCCACAATCGTGCCGTAACACCATGAAGGCCCTGACGGTATTCACTCCGTATGCTCCGGAAAATCCCATCTTCCTCCTTATCCTTCCTATTAAAATTTCAACCACATATGGGACACAGGGAAATTTCTCCTCTAATTTGGGGAGAAGCCTTTTCCTTTCCCTTTCCCGAAACCCAAAAAAATCGGGGACCTTTTTCCTCAAGACTATCGCCCCATCGACTAAATAGCTGCTTGTGAAACTATTAGAGCGAATGGGGAACTCCGCTTTAAGTGGGATCTTTAAACTCACAATCTTTTCTCTCCCTTTCCCCAATTCGGTTTCGCCCCGTGCCAGAAACACAGTGACCCCCTTGCTCATTTTGAACTATATTTCACTGCATTTGACGCCATGAAACCGTACTAGCTTTTTTTTTATTAGAAAAAAAATATGAAAAGACTGCGGTACCATATTTTCCAAAACGTCCTCTTAGGGATACGTGGAAACATGGGGGTCTTCATAAAGTCCTCCCCTCCCAACGCACTTTCAGGTTCAAAATCGCCTCTGCCCCTCATCTTTTTTTCCCCAAAAACGAAAGGTGTCCCCCCAAAGGGAGTGTGCTCAGTACCACTTTTTTCCCTTTTTGTGTTTAAGAAATTGTCTCAGTTTTACCACCAGGAGCCCGGGCCATCACTATAGTTGATGATTAACC
>NC_051391.1:2273173-2285673 GCF_015228065.2 Penaeus monodon | reverse complement strand
TCAGAAAAAATCCTTTTATCTTTAGAAAAAATAACTTTTTTATTTCTAGTTTTGATAAAAGTACTGTACATGCAGAGTAGCAAAGAGCAATCATTAGTCATACAAAACTAAATTACAAGAAAAAGAATGACAACAAAGTCCGCGAGTGAAAAGACGTGGGGAATTCACCCTGAGATGGAAGGTTACAATGTATGATTACTTTTCCTTTTTTTCTTTTCTTTTTTTTTTTTAATCAAATGTGAAGTTTAAGAACACATACTCTGTCGAAGTCTTTGTACCGATTAAAGCACAAATACAAAACTTTAAGATGCAACAAGCCCAAAAGCTGTACCATTCATGAGAGCCAGTTTAGTTTCATCAGGAGAACCTTAACACATAATCACCAATCTCCAGATCGTCTAAGGAACACTTTATTTTCAGTAAAGCAAGGCAAGAAAGAAAAAATAAAAGAGAAAAAAAAAGATAAAGAAGTACAACATTCCTATCAGTACTTTTCAAAACAGCATGAGAAGGTGAAGACTAATCAACTAACTAAGCTGTGGCTGTCAGTTACCTGTAGGTGGGCACGAATTTAGAAATACTAGTAGTGCTTAGTTGTGACTACCATTATGCATAAAAACAGTTGACAAATCACACACACACACACACCTGACGAATTTGCCAAAATAAAGAAACAAATTCATACATACATACATATTCATACATATGTGTATGTCTGCTTATATGTGTATGTATATGCATATGTGCATGTTTAAGTCTACTTAGCCAAAATTAATGATTGCAGATGCAAAATTTTTCAAAGAAAAAAGGCATCTGGCAACTCAGCAGCATTAAAAGATACTGTGGTCTTTCCTAATTACCAATTCGTAAAAAGAACCAAACTTGGTATTGCAATTTTAATACTGTATTTCATAACATCAGGAAATATCAAAACAACAAAACAAATTAATAAATATATAAAGAAATTCATACTCGTGCTAAATAAATATTTTTTTTTTCCTGTTCTGTGACATATCAGCACAACAAAAGATCATAGTAAAACCATAATCTATCTGATGTTTGTGCAAATGCTTTAGTTATTAGCCATTAAGAGATTATGATGAAGGCTTTATATAATTAACTGGGACAGAGTCTTTCATGAAAGGAAAAAAGGAAGAAAGAAAATTTAAAAAAAAGCACTGAAAGGCTGCCAGAGATCACACTTCTGAATAAAAAACATTGTACATGCTGCATTCACTAATTTTGCCGTGTGTGTGTGTGTGTGTGTGTGTGTGTGTGTGTGTGTGTGTGTGTGTGTGTGTGTGTGTGTGTGTGTGTGTGTGTGTGTGTGTGTGTGTGTGTGTGTGTGTGTGTGTGTGTGTGTGTGTGTGTGTGTGTGTGTGTGTGTGTGTGTGTGTGTGTGTGTGTGTGTGTGAGTGTGTGAGTGTGTGTGTGTGTGTGTGTGTGTTTTATTACATATTACTACAACATAAGAGTGTCCCATTGGCTTATTCATGTTCTTCCGTTAGGGGTAATACACATTCCAAACAGAATTTTTCCAACTAAATTCACCGAGACATTAAAGGAAAAAAAGAAGTGTTTCTAAACTATCAATCAGAAACTTCTTTACAAATAATGCAGTATCTTTTAAGAGGAAAGAGACTCCTTCATACAAAAGAAATGTTAAAAAGAGACAAAAGATCTCGCATGGCAGTAATGCTGACTCCTTCCATGGTACATTATTTTGGCAAAAACAACAGCAATAATAATGATAATGCTAGTAATAATAATAATAATAATAATAATAAAACAATAATAATTATACAGTAATTGTTATAAAAATGACTGTAAGAACTATAAGAATAGAATTAATAATAATAATAATAATAAATAAGCAAAACAATAATAATAACAAAAATTATCTGTAAATTCAAGTCTAATCATATTTGTTTTTCCTTTCATCATACTACCTTCATTATCATCCTTCTCTTTCATCTTTCACATCTTAAGTAATTTTGATTACGACCGTTTTCTAGGAATTGGCACCTAAATGTTCAAATATTTGTACATAAAATCCAATGCACTGCAACTGCATATTTGTCTAATTTATATTCTACTTGTGGCCTGATACACATACCCGCCTCCCAATGGAATGATAACATGAATTACGTCCCTTAATATTTTTAAGTGTAACCAATGATAATACATATTTTGTGTTTCCATTATTTCTCACTCTCTCATACATGTCGGCACTTCAGACACCATGAATATTGGAAAGTAATTCAAATATGTAAAATAATAATGATGATAATTATCAATAATAATATTAATATTAACAATACTAGTAGTAATAATTATAAATCATAATAACACTGATAATGACAATAATGATAATCATAATAATAGTAATATTAATAATAATAATAACAATAATAATAATAATAATAATAGTAATAATAATAATAATGATAACAATAGCAATAAAAAAGCATAAGAATAATCAAAACTATGAACTTCGTGAGTCATGTATAAAAGTTGTATTTACTGTATATGATATGATATGTGCACCTTCCCCCAAAAGGAGAGAAGGCTTATGAAAAAGAAAGAAATAAGGATCAAATAACAATCACAATAATAATGACAATAATCCCTATAAAATAAATAATGAAAAGTTTTCCTTTTTTTTCTGTACATCAAACAGTTAATGTCAAAACTCAAGACCTCAGATTTACATCAATAACAATCACTCAAACAAAAGCACTCAGGAGCACCTAGTGGCTATCAAAGAGGTAACGTGCTTCTGGTCGTCTGGCAAGTTACAGTCCAAGTTTCCATTCTTGCAAACACACACCACCATGCCTTATTCACTGTTACTTCTTCAGGCACGAGACGAGTTTCTCACCGTGCTTGTCTGGTATACAACACTCACTTGTTGACACTTGCACCAAACAACCAGATACATATGTAGTCATTTAGCCATATGGTCCCACCTTTTTTTTAAAAAGTGATATTTCTGTGGCCTTGAAAAAATTCAATACAGATAAGGCTAACAAGTTATTATTGTCCTTCACTTATGCAATAGTAGAAGTCTAAATTAATCGGATTCGGAACCATCTTCCTCGAAACCAGTGAGGTCAACCTCCACTAATTTACCATTGTGTAAGGCATACTCCAAGAGAGCCAGGTGGCAGAACACATACTGGTCTGGCATCTGGATGGAGTAGGCTCTCTGAGAGCGGATTTTCTCCACCGTTCCCTTCACCTCTATTGTTCCCACTTCTTCTAAACGGCGGATGCATATATCAAGGGTGCAGAAGGTTCCTGTTAGATAAAACAAAATACAAATGTATTATTCAACAAAGATCAGTAATATCCTACAGTAAAAAAAGTAATAACCAAATAAAAAAATCCTCATGATATTACAACTGATGGGAGAAAGACAAAGAAAGATAATTACACATAAAAAAGTACCTAAAATCTTCTGTTATAATTATACTCAGCACCATACCTGTTCTACCAATGCCAGCTGAACAATGAACTACAATGGGAGGTCCCAGGGGATGCCCAGTCCATTTATCTCCAAGGCTTGACGTCAGGCGAGCTTGCGCTTCCCGAACATGGGCTAAGAATTCTAGCATGGCCATTGCAGAGTCTGGGACACCATAGTCTGGCCAGGAAGTAAACTGCATATGTTCTACCTTCCTCTCATCACCACTCTAAAATGTTGAAAATAAAAAGATTATCAACTGCTTCATATTTGGTATGTTGTACTTCTCATTCTTAAATATTTTGCAAATCTTCAAAAAAAAATTCAAAATACCATAAATGAACAAACAGTATGTTGCTTAAATATGTCTAATAGTGTCAGTGTCAAAAAATATATACGTAATGATATTTACCTTATTATCTACAATTGTAAGAGCAGACACAGTGTAATCCCTGTACTGATAGACATGGGTGTTCTTGATAGTAAAATGTGAATGCGACACCTGACCATCTTGTTCAACTGGCCAGTACTGCCCACACTTGGTTCTTCCTCGTTCTACTGCTCTGGTGGTCATCACAATAACACAAACTCTCTGCTCCCAGATCATTCGCCAGAAGTCTCCGAACGTTCCAGGTAAAGGACCTTTTAGGAGATAAAACATGCTTATTTGCAAAGAAATAGCCATTTTTAAATTATTATATCACTGCCAGTCTACCCAGTATCTCTGACATTAGTTATATGACAAATGTAGTATAGCATTTGAAATCTGATACCTGTAATTTAAAGGGTGAGACTTACTGGCTTGTCTATGGCCATAAACAATCATACAGCTGAATAATGAATTAGCTAGTGATTTTGATCCCACAGAATTTAAAAACATTTCTAACACTTACCTTGTGTAGAGATGAAGGCATTCTTCTGCTTGTAACCATCAACATAGTTAGCATTAATGTAGTCAGTATGCCCCTCTTCATCCTCTGCACTCAGAACTACCCGTGAATGATCAAAACATAGGACGTCTGTGTATCTATTTTTAATCTGGTTCCATCTTTTCCTGTGGAAGGGGGATTTTTTCCAGTTAAATTAATCTGGCAAGGTCTACAAATGTCTGTATTTAAGTAAAACAGATGGATTTTAATGCTGCTGTTGCTGCTACTACAACTACAACTAATGACTACAGCCACTCATAAATATAACATAAATAACAGTGATAATAATTATGACAATTATGAGAAACTGGAATGAAGTGACAAGGGTCTTTCTCATTACTTACCTGGAATTCTCAAAAGTTCCATCTGGGGGTCGACTCTTTATCTGTGTATAGTCATGGTAGAGCCCTTGCCGTCCCTTGTCTCTCAAGTGACGCACAAACTCCTCCAGGGAAAGCCCCCGCCCATCATCATAGTGAAGGCTGTCATCATCGCTAAACCCACTGCTTCCACTGCTTGGCGGAGCAAGAGGAGAAACTCTTCCTGCAAATTGAGAAGTTCATTAGACAAGCCTTGCTACATCTTCAAAATTGTCCAATTGCCCTAATAACAATGTTCATTCTAATCCGGGATACAGCACCCACAGTGGGAAAAGCACTATAAACCAAAAGGGTTCAGCAAGGTACTGTCATTAATACCCTTACTATTATCTTATACAAAATCTAAAATATCATGACACTCTACTTAAAACAGGATATGAATCTCAAAATGACAGGATTATTCTTTTCTCCAAAAATCTACTAATATGACTAAACTGTTTATAGGAAACTATCAGGAACTATCAGGGAACTTATCTACTATGCTATTTCTATACTGATCTGATGTGATACTTGCTTATCATTCACTTTAGGGAAAAGAACTGCCACATATATGCATTTATATTTCAGGGAATTCATAAATTTAAATATTCCTATAACATATATTTCTTACCACTGAGTCGTTCCTTGTCGTGCATGACATGCCCGTTAAGATGAACAGTATTCTGTCTATCTGGCTCTGGGGAGCATTCTCCCTTTAAACTTGAGCTGTGCTCGTTTTCATCTTCCTTTTGCTTCCCATCTTCACTTGCTGTCTTTTCCTCCACAGTCGTCAGACTAGATAGTCTTCCTTCTGTGTCTAGATCATCAGCTTCTCCTTCCAAGTCATCCTCATCATGGGAGAAGCTTTTCTCACAAGAACTCCGGTCGTCATCACTGAACTCTGGACATAGCTGTTACATGGAAGAAGTATTCATTAATTTAATCCTATCAAAATATGTCAAACAGTAAAAATAAAGAAATGATCTATCCACCTCTTCCTTTCTTAAATCACAATCAATTCCTACTGAACCATATGAATCAGCATTTTTTTTTTCTTTCCTTCTTTCTTTTTACCTGATCCTGCGATGACAGATTTGGATCGTGGTCCCCTGTAGGTACCATCGTAGAATGCTTTTGGGAGCCTGGAGAGCAGAGGGCTGACTGGGGCGGCAGAGGGAGTTCAGACTCGCACAAGAGGGACGGGTGCCTGTTGGGCATGGAGGCAAGGCACCGTAACAACCACGCGTTGTGGTCAATGATGAGGTTCCCTCCCAGTTCTACTGGCAGACAATCCCCAGGTATATGATTTACAAGCTGGAAAAAGGAAGGGTGATATTAGCATATTGTTTTTAAAAACTCTAAGAGGAAAATGGAACATAAGTTTAAAAAAAATAATAAATGCATCTCCAATTTCATTAAAAGAGAGGGAAGAATGAAAAAAGATACTATTAATAAAAGGAACAATAAAAATCCATGGACAATGATACACAGTTTCCTCAGTATTTTCATAAATAACAAATCTTCAATCTGCACACATACCTCAGAAAGAGAAACAGTGTACACACGGTCACGCAACTTCTCTCGCACAAACAAACGCAGAACTTTGAAAGGTGCCTTGAACCACAATGGCGCAGTTACTATCAGCACCTTTTTCAAACGTGCTGGATATCCGCCCTACAAGGAAACCACAAGAAAAACCTTAATAATAATAATAATAATAATAATAATAATAATAATAATAATAATATTGATTATAAATGGATGATAATCACCATTCTTACAATTTCAATACCTAACAGTCATTGCAATTGTAATAACGATATATCTAATATGAATCAAATGATAATCATACTCCAAAATTAAATATTCTTAACTTTCAAATTATTTCTACATCACACATTACCTTCAATAAAGTAAGTATTTTTTGTGACAACTGATAGTCAAAATTTTGGTATGCAGACTCGCTCATATCATAGATGAAAATCAGCCCGCATCGTTGGGTCTCTCTTGACTCTAAAGCAGCGTCTAACTGGTAGACAACTCCCTGCAGCGTTGTCTGCTGGGTGGTGGCACGAGGGTCATGAAGCCGGGCGGTAAACACCGCAATGGCTGCCCCAGAGGTGTCTCGGCACGGCTGCAAGATAGCAAGAAAAAATTTAAATAATGCCCAACCATATCAACTTGCTAAGCATTCAAAATAATGAGCAAATTCACCAGGTAGTCAAAATAAAATGGAATATTCAAAATTTTGTGAAAATCATTTACTGATGAGAATACGAATACCATATAGGCATTGTACTTTCTGCAATGAAATTTGCATTAAAAATATGAGTAATCACAATTCTGTCATTAAGATAAGAAGTAACACATACAAAGAAACATGCCATAATCTTTAGTGAGCCTTAAATGTTTGCCAGACGGAAATTCTCAAAATTCTGCCAACCTTCAGACCTGCTACTAGGAAGTGACATGGCAGTGATCCTTTTTCATGAAATATATATGTCTCTAGTCTTTCTTTATCCTGGGCTTTGCTCTTTGACTTTTGTTCAATCACATCATTATGCTAATATATCTGGGCATTGGAAAAACCTTATAGCAATGGTAAAGGCCTCCATTCTCAGAAAGAATGCTAAGTGTATGACAGCAAGAGACAGCAACAAAGCAGTCAATATACAGAGTTGTTGGGTAATGCATCTTATTTTGCTTTGCAATGCTTACAAAAACAAAACAAAACAAACTGCCATTGCATAAGGAAAACATATGAGTATTAAAGGACCACACACAGAAAATGTTATAAAATAGTGGGGAGGTAGAAGGCCCTGTTTACATCCTGTCTCTCAACCAAGAGCATCTTTAAAAGCTCTGTATATATAAAATTGACCCTCAATCCTTTATGACCCCTTTCTTATTTCTGCTAAGTTAATGGTTTTGGTATTATTTCCAAGCTTTTTAATCATTAGGCCTCACTTATCATCAAATGAATATCTTTTCTCTCCTGCCATAAAGTTAAAGATTTTCCCTTTTTGATATTACAATTTATAAACAAACACCTTTGTCAGTCATTTGGCATCTCTCTGCCTACTTATATGTCATGGAAAAACATCTCTTGACCTCCCATTCCCCATGAGAATATGCTCAAGAACACTGAGCAAAATGAGAAATAAACTAAAGGATATTGGCAGTGAGAATATGGATGGAAATCTAGACGAATATGAAATGTATGAAATGAAAATAGCAGTGATGATGAGGATAACCACAGAAAAGTTATCTGAAAGCTAGTGCTAGGTTTTACTATCATAATTTTGTTGTTGCTGTTGTCGTTTTGATAATACCTTTAAATTTTTAAAAGCTTAGATCACTATTACTTTTATCATTAATAGTAACCTTACAGCCTAAATGTTAAAAGCTTTACAAGTCTCATGTTACAATTCCTTGATTTTATTACAGTAAAATTATTGCTGAATGCTTTTACCAAAAGAAAATTTACACACATTGTAAAATATTTACAATTTTTTTCTTTATAAATATTAAATAGTATAAATGATTAATAGACCTAAAGCTCCCAAAGGAACATTAGAAATCAATAGAAAACCTGTTGGTCTTGCTCTCTTTACGAATTAAAGAACATAATTTTTTGCAATGTATTTTTCTTTTCTTCTTCTTTATATCTAATATATTTTTTTTAATCTAATGGTACATTTTTGACCATATGATCCTCCCCACCCCACTACTATTCACAAGAAACACAGACATGAAGAAAACAGGTTCTTTTCTGCAACAAACATGCCAAGAGATAACAACTGATTACTCGACCAGGTCAGACCAAACACTTACTAGGATGGTAAATTTCCCTGTGGTGAGCTCAGTCCGAAGTGGATCTGAAGAGGGATTGAGATGGGTGAGGCCTTCCCTGTGTCTGGTTATTTCGTGTTGCTCGTATAAACTCACAGCTCTGGAAGAGACAGGTCAAATCAGTGTAAGTGATTAATTCATACTGACTATAATATAAATTACACATAATAGTAATAACTATATTAATCATAAAAATTGACAAGCATTCCTAGCAGTGATACAATATATAACATGGAAAGACACACATGCACAAGCACACGCACACACACTAATAAGACTCAAGCAGACAGCCTCACAGACACACACAAGGTATATTTAACTACAGCTGACTGAACTCCTAATGAGCTGTAACTGATCCAACTACAGTATGGCCACTGCTCTTATACATTAACCTACCCTGCTGGCAATCTTCTTATCCACTGACCTTATTTATACAATGAGTTTCAATGGCTTAACCTTACTACAATCTTAAAATGCACTTCAAGGCTGTGGGTAGCCAATCATCAAATGAATAAGCCTACATGAGCCACTCGTGATAACGCTTTCATTTCTAACTCGACACACCTAATTCAAATAGAACTTTCCCCAGATGAGGAAATTACAATACAGAAGCACTCTGTAAAATGGCTGATATAACAGATCACACATGAAACAGATGGATACTATGAGTGTCAAAGGGCAGAGATATCTTGTACAAAAATGAAGCTAACTTGAAAATGTCACAGTAAAGTTTATAAAAAGTTAAAGAGGGTTGTCTCACTTAGAACTGAGACTATGTTAGGACACACCCATATAACACTGCAAACCAGACTCCCCTTTTATCATACATTAGTCTACAAGTTTTCCCAGATATCCCTGTACCACAAACAACAACAACATCAGAACACATGAAGATCAGATGCAACACAAAAGATGCTACATCCCCTCCTTGGCATATCCTCTAAGCATGGCAATGAAAACTCCCACTAAGGACACGCAAGGACCAGCTAGAACTTAAGTGTGGGTGGATCGCTTGAATTTAGAAAATATATGCAGCCACAATGAAGCCTATTTCCTACCAGTGTGAAGACTTGTCTTGGCCTGCAACCTGATTTATATCTATTGAAATGAATGCCATTTCTCAAACCTTTGTATCTTATCAATATCTCAAAAGTATATCTATGAGCTTAGTTCACATTTAATACTATCACATCCAATAATAATACATTTTTCCTAACACTCAGATGCTAATCAATGACAGCTTACCAAACTTTGGCATTTGGAACAGCAGCTGCTCTAACTTTAGCCTAGTAAACCAATTTGGTCTCTTGTATTCAAGTTGACTCAGAATAGTCAGTGTCAGCTGAGACAAAGCATGTGTATAGCAAATTAGCAGCATTAAAAAAAAAAAAAAAAAAAAAAAGAAAAAAAAAAAAAATAATAACAATAATAATAACAATAATAAAAACAATAACAATAACAATAACAATAAAATAATAATAATAATAATAATCCATAAATAAATATATATATTCTAAAAAATGTGTTCTCTGATCCCACACACAAATTTGATTACAGAAAAAATACCTAAATACCTAAAAAGAAGTTGTCCTTACCTGCTAACATCAAATTTCCTTGCCATAAGAAACTTGACAGCTGTATTCCATGACAGAGGCCCAACGTTCCGAGACCGTCGCAGCTCATTAACTTGCTCTACAAACTCTTTTGTCGCCTGTGAAAATCAAAATAAAGGAAAACATTAGTACTGCATTCTAATCTCTTCTTAAATACAAATAAAAATTCAAAGAAAGAAGAAAAAAAATCAAATAAGGTACATGATAATGCATGACTCAATCAAATAATTGGGTAAAAGTAGCAATACAAGAATAAGATTTGCATGGACACAAAAAAAAAGAAGAAAAAAAAAAGAAAAAAAAAGATACATCATAACAATGAAAACATCTACAGAAAAGACTACCTTTCAAAAACTAATTTGGCTAATTTCTTCGCCAACACACGTCATCCTTACAACAATTTTGCAACGTACAGAACCAATGTACTACATTCCATATCAACTTTAATCTGGCACACACGCATTTAACTTAACAAATGAACCCTTTGACAAATTACAGTAATGAGCAGCGACCTTAATAAGTAACCTACACAATATTCTCCCTCTGCTTGCTCATTGAGGTCATTCATGGACACTGAACTACCCGCCTCCTGCTTTGGAGGTTCTATGCTGCAGGCAGGCAACGCAAAACAATTGAGGATTTTCATGCCAATATGTATGCATGTACATACGGATGTATGTATATGTAAGAATATGTATGTATATGTGTATATATATATATATATATATATATATATATATATATATATATATATATATATATATATATATATATATATATATATCTTCTTCTTTTAACGGTAGGTTCATGTCTGAGCCGCCGTGGTCACAGCATGATACTTGATTGTAGTTTTCATGTTGTGATGCTCTTGGAGTGAGTACGTGGTAGGGTCCCCAGTTCCTTTCCACGGAGAGTGCCGGTGTTACCTTTTTAGGTAATCATTCTCTCTATTTATCCGGGCTTGGGACCAGCACTGACTTGGGCTGGCTTGGCCACCCAGTGGCTAGGTAGGCAATCGAGATGAAGTTCCTTGCCCAAGGGAACAACGCGCCGGCCGGTGACTCGAACCCTCGAACTCAGATTGCCGTCGTGACAGTCTTGAGTCCGACGCTCTAACCATTCGGCCACCGCGGCCTCGACGATCATGGGCTTCCATGATTTTCTTGGCAATTTAGAGCGGTGGTTTGCCATTGCCTTCCGCCCGGTGTTTTTATCGAGTCACCATCTCTATTTACCCGGCACTGACTTGGGCTGGCTTGGCCACCCAGTGGCTAGGTAGGCAATCGAGGTGAAGTTCCTTGCTCAAGGGAAACAACGCGCCGGCCGGTGACTCGAACCCTCGAACTCAGATTGCCGTCGTGACAGTCTTGAGTCCGACGCTCTAACCATTCGGCCACCGCGGCCCCATATATATATATATATATATATATATATATATATATTATATGTATATATACATATCATATGTATATATATACATATATATGTGTGTGTGTGTGTGTGTGTGTGTGTGTGTGTGTGTGTGTGTGTGTGTGTGTGTGTGTGTGTGTGTGTGTGTGTGTGTGTGTGTGTGTGTGTATGTGTGTGTGTATATATATATATATATATATATATATATATATATATATATATATATATATATATATATAATATTATATGTTATATATATATATATGTATATGATATGTATATATATGTATTATATATATATATGATATATTATATATATATGATATGTATATATTGTATATATGTATTATATGTATATATGTATATATGTATATAGAAATATCTAATAATATTATATAAATATATATATGATACATAATCAATGTATACTTCATATAGGAAAAACTTTCTAAAATATATACATATAATAATGATACATAATCATTATAAACAAACTTACAATGTATTTTTACATCATAGAATAACATACATTCTGAAAACAGTTCATTCATACAACAAATACTATAAAATAACATGCATGCATAACATTACACACAAAATATGCATTATACAACTACTAACATATACATAATCACATCTTATACTTCAAACACTCAAAGTATGATGGCAGCATAACTACAGGATTTCAAACATGGAGTCAACCACATTTAATCCTTTCAAAATGCCACTGTGCACAAGTCAACAACGCAAGACATGGGGGGTGTATTTAATAAAAAAGACAATCGATAAATCCTGCATTTAATAGACATGGGGAGCATCCAAAAGACAATCCTACGTGGAAAAAAATAAATAAATAAATAAAAAATAAAGA
>NC_051391.1:2262019-2273073 GCF_015228065.2 Penaeus monodon | reverse complement strand
ATGTTTCAGGTGGGTCTGATTTAGTAAGTTTTTAAGGCTGTTTGAAACGGGGCATTGTTGGGTTTAAAATGAAAGCGTTTCCGAGTGGCTCAGTAGGCTATTCTTGATGTTTGGGCTACCCACAGCCTTGAAGTGCATTTAAGATTGTAGTAAGGTTAACCATGAAACCATTGTATAAATAAGTCAGTGGATAGAAGATTGCCAAGGTAGGTTAATGTATAAGAGCATGGCCATACTGTATTGGACATTACAGCTCATTAGGAGTTCGTCAGTTTGTAGTTAAATATACCTTGTGTTGTCTGTGGGCTGTCTGCTTGAGTCTTTTATGTGTGTGCGTGTGCTTTGTGCAGGGTGTGTCTTTCCATGTTATATATTGTATCACTGCTAGAATGCTTGTCATTTTTATGATTAATATATTTTTATTACTATTATGTGTATTTATATTATAGTCAGTATGAATTTAATCACTTACACTGATTTGACCTGTCTCTTCCAGAGCTGTGGTTTTATACGAGCACACGAAATAACCAACCAGGGAAGGCCTCACCCTCTCATCCCTCTTCAGATCCACTTCGGACTGAGCTAAACCACAGGGAAATTTACCACCCCTAGAAAGTTTTTTGGTCTGACCTGGTCAAAGAAATCATTTTTGTTATCTCTTGGCATGTTTGTTGCAGAAAAGAACCTGTTTTCTTCATGTCTGTGTTTCTTGTGAATGGTAGTGGGGTGGGGAGGATCATATGGTCAAAAATGTACCATTAGATAAAAAAAAAATATATTAGATATAAAGAAGAAGAAAAGAAAAATACATTGCAAAAAATTATGTTCTTTAATTCGTAAAGAGAGCAAGACCAACAGGTTTTCTATTGATTTCTAATGTTCCTTTGGGAGCTTTAGGTCTATTAATCATTTCTACTATTTAATATTTATAAAGAAAAATTTTTTTCAGATTATTTTTCCTGTAAATATTTTACAATGTGTGTAAATTTTCTTTTGGTAAAAGCATTCAGCAATAATTTTACTGTAATAAAATCAAGGAATTGTAACATGAGACTTGTAAAGCTTTTAAACATTTAGGCTGTAAGGTTTTCTATTAATGATAAAGTAATAGTGATCTAAGCTTTTAAAAATTTAAAAGGGATTATCAAAACGACAACAGCAACAACAAAATTATGATAGTAAAACCTAGCACTAGCTTTCAGATAACTTTTCTGTGGTTATCCTCATCATCACTGCTATTTTCATTTCATACATTTCATATTCGTCTAGATTTCCATCCATATTCTCACTGCCAATATCCTTTAGTTTATTTCTCATTTTGCTCAGTGTTCTTGAGCATATTCTCATGGGGAATGGGAGGTCAAGAGATGTTTTTTCCATGACATATAAGTAGGCAGAGAGAATGCCAAATGACTGACAAAGGTGTTTGTTTATAAATTGTAATATCAAAAAGGGAAAATCTTTAACTTTATGGCAGGAGAGAAAAGATATTCATTTGATGATAAGTGAGAGCCTAATGATTAAAAAGCTTGGAAATAATACCAAAACCATTAAACTTAGCAGAAATAAGAAAGGGGTCATAAAGGATTGAGGGTCATTTTATATATACAGAGCTTTTAAAGATGCTCTTGGTTGAGAGACAGGATGTAAACACAGGGCCTTCTACCTCCCCACTATTTTATAACATTTTCTGTGTGTTGGTCCTTTAATACTCATATGTTTTCCTTATGCAATGGCAGTTTGTTTTGTTTTGTTTTTGTAAGCATTGCAAAGCAAAATAAGATGCATTACCCAACAACTCTGTATATTGACTGCTTTGTTGCTGTCTCTTGCTGTCATACACTTAGCATTCTTTCTGAGAATGGAGGCCTTTACCATTGCTATAAGGTTTTTTTTCCATGCCCGATATATTAGCATAATGATGTGATTGAACAAAAGTCAAAGAGCAAAGCCCAGGTAAAGAAAGACTAGAGACATATATATTTCATGAAAAAGGATCACTGCCATGTCACTTCCTAGTAGCAGGTCTGAAGGTTGGCAGAATTTTGAGAATTTCCGTCTGGCAAACATTTAAGGCTCACTAAAGATTATGGCATGTTTCTTTGTATGTGTTACCTTCTTATCTTAATGACAGAATTGTGATTACTCATATTTTTAATGCAAATTTCATTGCAGAAAGTACAATGCCTATATGGTATTCGTATTCTCATCAGTAAATGATTTTCACAAAATTTGAATATTCCATTTTATTTTGACTACCTGGTGAATTTGCTCATTATTTTGAATGCTTAGCAAGTTGATATGGTTGGGCATTATTTAAATTTTTTCTTGCTATCTTGCAGCCGTGCCGAGACACCTCTGGGCGAGCCATTGCGGTGTTTACCGCCCGGCTTCATGACCCTCGTGCCACCACCCAGCAGACAACGCTGCAGGGAGTTGTCTACCAGTTTAGACGCTGCTTTAGAGTCAAGAGAGACCCAACGATGCGGGCTGATTTTCATCTATGATATGAGCGAGTCTGCATACCAAAATTTTGACTATCAGTTGTCACAAAAAATACTTACTTTATTGAAGGTAATGTGTGATGTAGAAATAATTTGAAAGTTAAGAATATTTAATTTTGGAGTATGATTATCATTTGATTCATATTAGTATATCGTTATTACAATTGCAATGACTGTTAGGTATTGAAATTGTAAGAATGGTGATTATCATCCATTTATAATCAATATTATTATTATTATTATTATTATTATTATATTATTATTATTTTATTAAGGTTTTTCTTGTGGTTTCCTTGTAGGCGGATATCCCAGCACGTTTGAAAAAGGTGCTGATAGTAACTGCGCCATTGTGGTTCAAGGCACCTTTCAAAGTTTTGCGTTTGTTTGTGCGAGAGAAGTTGCGTGACCGTGTGTACACTGTTTCTCTTTCTGAGGTATGTTGTGCAGATTGAAGATTTGTTATTTATGAAAATACTGAGGAAACTGTGTATCATTGTCCATGGATTTTTATTGTTCCTTTTATAATAGTATCTTTTTTCATTCTTCCCTCTCTTTTAATGAAATTGGAGATGCATTTATTATTTTTTTAAAACTTATGTTCCATTTTCCTCTTAGAGTTTTTAAAACAATATGCTAATATCACCCTTCCTTTTTCCAGCTTGTAAATCATATACCTGGGGATTGTCTGCCAGTAGAACTGGAGGGAACCTCATCATTGACCACAACGCGTGGTTGTTACGGTGCCTTGCCTCCATGCCCAACAGGCACCGTCCCTCTTGTGCGATCTGAACTCCCTCTGCCGCCCCAGTCAGCCCTCTGCTCTCCAGGCTCCCAAAAGCATTCTACGATGGTACCTACAGGGGACCACGATCCAAATCTGTCATCGCAGATCAGGTAAAAGAAAGAGGAAAGAAAAAAAAAATGCTGATTCATATGGTTCAGTAGAATTGATTGTGATTTAAGAAAGGAAGAGGTGGATAGATCATTTCTTTATTTTTACTGTTTGACATATTTTGATAGGATTAAATTAATGAATACTTCTTCCATGTAAACAGCTATGTCCAGAGTTCAGTGATGACGACCGGAGTTCTTGTGAGAAAAGCTTCTCCCATGATGAGGATGACTTGGAAGGAGAAGCTGATGATCTAGACACAGAAGGAAGACTATCTAGTCTGACGACTGTGGAGGAAAAGACAGCAAGTGAAGATGGGAAGCAAAAGGAAGATGAAAACGAGCACAGCTCAAGTTTAAAGGGAGAATGCTCCCAGAGCCAGATAGACAGAATAACTGTTCATCTTAAACGGGCATGTCATGCACGACAAGGACGACTCAGTGGTAAGAATATATGTTATAGGAATATTTAAATTTATGAATTCCCTGAAATATAATGCATATATGTGGCAGTTCTTTTCCCTAAAGTGAATGATAAGCAAGTATCACATCAGATCAGTATAGAAATAGCATAGTAGATAAGTTCCCTGATAGTTCCTGATATTTCCTATAAACAGTTTAGTCATATTAGTAGATTTTTGGAGAAAGAATAATCCTGTCATTTTGAGATTCATATCCTGTTTTAAGTAGAGTGTCATGATATTTTAGATTTTGTATAAGATAATAGTAAGGGTATTAATGCAAGTACCTTGCTGAACCCTTTTGGTTTATAGTGCTTTTCCCACTGTGGGTGCTGTATCCCGGATTAGAATGAACATTGTTATTAGGGCAATTGGACAATTTTGAAGATGTAGCAAGGCTTGTCTAATGAACTTCTCAATTTGCAGGAGAGTTTCTCCTCTTGCTCCGCCAAGCAGTGGAAGCAGTGGGTTTAGCGATGATGACAGCCTTCACTATGATGATGGGCGGGGGCTTTTCCCTGAGGAGTTTTGTGCGTCACTTGAGAGACAAGGGACGGCAAGGGCTCTACCATGACTATACACAGATAAAGAGTCGACCCCCAGATGGAACTTTGAGAATTCCAGGTAAGTAATGAGAAAGACCCTTGTCACTTCATTCCAGTTTCTCATAATTGTCATAATTATTATCACTGTTTATTTATGTTATATTTATGAGTGGCTGTAGTCATTAGTTGTAGTTGTAGTAGCAGCAACAGCATGCATTAAAATCCATCTGTTTTACTTAAATACAGACATTTGTAGACCTTGCCAGATTAATTTAAACTGGAAAAAATCCCCCTTCCACAGGAAAGATGGAACCAATTAAAAATAGATACACAGACGTCCTATGTTTTTGATCATTCACAGGGTAGTTCTGAGTGCAGAGGATGAAGAGGGGCATACTGACTACATTAATTGCTAACTATGTTGATGGTTACAAGCAGAAGAAATGCCTTCATCTCTACACAAGGTAAGTGTTAGAAATGTTTTTAAATTCTGTGGGATCAAATCACTAGCTAATTCATTATTCAGCTGTATATTGTTTATGGCCATAGACAAGCCAGTAGTCTCACCCTTTAAATTACAGGTATCAGATTTCAAATGCTATACTACATTTGTCATATAACTAATGTCAGAGATACTGGGGTAGACTGGCAGTGATATAATAATTTAAAAATGGCTATTTCTTTGCAAATAAGCATGTTTTATCTCCTAAAGGTCCTTTACCTGGAACGTTCGGAGACTTCTGGCGAATGATCTGGGAGCAGAGAGTTTTGTGTTTATTGTGATGACCACCAGAGCAGTAGAACGAGGAAGAACCAAGTGTGGGCAGTACTGCCAGTTGAACAAGATGGTCAGGTGTCGCATTCACATTTTACTATCAAGAACACCCATGTCTATCAGTACAGGGATTACACTGTGTCTGCTCTTACAATTGTAGATAATAAGGTAAATATCATTACGTATATATTTTTTGACACTGACACTATTAGACATATTTAAGCAACATACTGTTTGTTCATTTATGGTATTTTGAATTTTTTTTTGAAGATTTGCAAATATTTAAATGAGAAGTACAACATACCAAATATGAAGCAGTTGATAATCTTTTTATTTTCAACATTTAGAGTGGTGATGAGAGGAAGTAGAACATATGCAGTTTTACTTCCTGGCCAGACTATGGTGTCCCAGACTCTGCAATGGCCATGCTAGAATTCTTAGCCCATGTTCGGGAAGCGCAAGCTCGCCTGACGTCAAGCCTTGGAGATAAATGGACTGGGCATCCCCTGGGACCTCCCATTGTAGTTCATTGTTCAGCTGGCATTGGTAGAACAGGTATGGTGCTGAGTATAATTATAACAGAAGATTTTAGGTACTTTTTTATGTGTAATTATCTTTTTGTCTTTCTCCCATCAGTTGTAATATCATGAGGATTTTTTTATTTGGTTATTACTTTTTTTACTGTAGGATATTACTGATCTTTGTTGAATAATACATTTGTATTTTGTTTTATCTAACAGGAACCTTCTGCACCCTTGATATATGCATCCGCCGTTTAGAAGAAGTGGGAACAATAGAGGTGAAGGGAACGGTGGAGAAAATCCGCTCTCAGAGAGCCTACTCCATCCAGATGCCAGACCAGTATGTGTTCTGCCACCTGGCTCTCTTGGAGTATGCCTTACACAATGGTAAACTAGTGGAGGTTGACCTCACTGGTTTCGAGGAAGATGGTTCCGAATCCGATTAATTTAGACTTCTACTATTGCATAAGTGAAGGACAATAATAACTTGTTAGCCTTATCTGTATTGAATTTTTCAAGGCCACAGAAATATCCACTTTTTAAAAAAAAAGGTGGGACCATATGGCTAAATGACTACATATGTATCTGGTTGTTTGGTGCAAGTGTCAACAAGTGAGTGTTGTATACCAGACAAGCACGGTGAGAAACTCGTCTCGTGCCTGAAGAAGTAACAGTGAATAAGGCATGGTGGTGTGTGTTTGCAAGAATGGAAACTTGGACTGTAACTTGCAGACGACCAGAAGCACGTTACCTCTTTGATAGCCACTAGGTGCTCCTGAGTGCTTTTGTTTGAGTGATTGTTATTGATGTAAATCTGAGGTCTTGAGTTTTGACATTAACTGTTTGATGTACAGAAAAAAAAGGAAAACTTTTCATTATTTATTTATAGGGATTATTGTCATTATTATTGTGATTGTTATTTGATCCTTATTTTCTTTCTTTTTCATAAGCCTTCTCTCCTTTTGGGGGAAGGTGCACATATCATATCATATACAGTAAATACAACTTTTATACATGACTCACGAAGTTCACAGTTTTGATTATTCTTATGCTTTTTTATTGCTATTGTTATCATTATTATTATTATTACTATTATTATTATTATTATTATTGTTATTTTCATTATTATTATTACTATTATTATTACTATTATTATTATTATTAATATTATTATTATTATTATTATTATTATTATTATTATTAATATTACTATTATTATGATTATCATTATTGTCATTATCAGTGTTATTATGATTTATAATTATTACTACTAGTATTGTTAATATTAATATTATTATTGATAATTATCATCATTATTATTTTAAATATTTGAATTACTTTCCAATATTCATGGTGTCTGAAGTGCCGACATGTATGAGAGAGTGAGAAATAATGGAAACACAAAATATGTATTATCATTGGTTACACTTAAAAATATTAAGGGACGTAATTCATGTTATCATTCCATTGGGAGGCGGTATGTGTATCAGGCCACAAGTAGATATAAATTAGACAAATAGCAGTTTGCAGTGCATTGGATTTTATGTACAAATATTTGAACATTTAGGTGCCAATTCCTAGAAAACGGTCGTAATCAAAATTACTTAAGATGTGAGAGATGAAAGAGAAGGATGATAATGAAGGTAGTATGATGAAAGGAAAAACAAATATGATTAGACTTGAATTTACAGATAATTTTTGTTATTATTATTGTTTTGCTTATTTATTATTATTATTATTATTAATTCTATTCTTATAGTTCTTACAGTCATTTTTATAACAATTACTGTATAATTATTATTGTTTTATTATTATTATTATTATTATTATTACTAGACATTATCATTATTATTGCTGTTGTTTTTGCCAAATAATGTACCATGGAAGGAGTCAGCATTACTGCCATGCGAGATCTTTTGTCTCTTTTTAACATTTCTTTTGTATGAAGGAGTCTCTTTCCTCTTAAAAGATACTGCATTATTTGTAAAGAAGTTTCTGATTGATAGTTTAGAAACACTTCTTTTTTCCTTTAATGTCTCGGTGAATTTAGTTGGAAAAATTCTGTTTGGAATGTGTATTACCCCTAACGGAAGAACATGAATAAGCCAATGGGACACTCTTATGTTTGTAGTAATATGTAATAAAACACACACACACACACACACACACTCACACACACCACACACACACACACACACACACACACACACACACACACACACACACACACACACACACACACACACACACACACACACACACACACACACACACACACACACACACACACACACGCACACACGGCAAAATTAGTGAATGCAGCATGTACAATGTTTTTTATTCAGAAGTGTGATCTCTGGCAGCCTTTCAGTGCTTTTTTTAAATTTTCTTTCTTCCTTTTTTCCTTTCATGAAAGACTCTGTCCCAGTTAATTATATAAAGCCTTCATCATAATCTCTTAATGGCTAATAACTAAAGCATTTGCACAAACATCAGATAGATTATGGTTTTACTATGATCTTTTGTTGTGCTGATATGTCACAGAACAGGAAAAAAAAAATATTTATTTAGCACGAGTATGAATTTCTTTATATATTTATTAATTTGTTTTGTTGTTTTGATATTTCCTGATGTTATGAAATACAGTATTAAAATTGCAATACCAAGTTTGGTTCTTTTTACGAATTGGTAATTAGGAAAGACCACAGTATCTTTTAATGCTGCTGAGTTGCCAGATGCCTTTTTTCTTTGAAAAATTTTGCATCTGCAATCATTAATTTTGGCTAAGTAGACTTAAACATGCACATATGCATATACATACACATATAAGCAGACATACACATATGTATTAATATGTATGTATGTATGAATTTGTTTCTTTATTTTGGCAAATTCGTCAGGTGTGTGTGTGTGTGTGTGTGTGTGTGATTTGTCAACTGTTTTTATGCATAATGGTAGTCACAACTAAGCACTACTAGTATTTCTAAATTCGTGCCCACTTACAGGTAACTGACAGCCACAGCTTAGTTAGTTGATTAGTCTTCACCTTCTCATGCTGTTTTGAAAAGTACTGATAGGAATGTTGTACTTCTTTATCTTTTTTTTTCTCTTTTTTTTTTTTTCTTTCTTGCCTTGCTTTACTGAAAATAAAGTGTTCCTTAGACGATCTGGAGATTGGTGATTATGTGTTAAGGTTCTCCTGATGAAACTAAACTGGCTCTCATGAATGGTACAGCTTTTGGGCTTGTTGCATCTTAAAGTTTTGTATTTGTGCTTTAATCGGTACAAAGACTTCGACAGAGTATGTGTTCTTAAACTTCACATTTGATTAAAAAAAAAAAAGAAAAGAAAAAAAGGAAAAGTAATCATACATTGTAACCTTCCATCTCAGGGTGAATTCCCCACGTCTTTTCACTCGCGGACTTTGTTGTCATTCTTTTTCTTGTAATTTAGTTTTGTATGACTAATGATTGCTCTTTGCTACTCTGCATGTACAGTACTTTTATCAAAACTAGAAATATAAAAGTTATTTTTTCTAAAGATAAAAGGATTTTTTCTGATCACCAGTAGGAATAGGCTGTGTGAAGAAAAGGATTGAACCTCGCTCACTCTTTCTCTAACATATGAGATGTTAATTTATAAATAATGGTTGAATGGATAATGATGATAATTATTGCATTCAGCTGAGAAGGGGAAGAGAAACTGGTCAATAAAATACATGAGCTCTTTCCACGTGTCACTGATAATCGCTGATCTGAGGTGTTTATTCGATGTCTGTTGCGGAAAGATCAAGAGGAGCACTTTTTAATGTTTGTATACTGCACTTGTCAGACATATTTCGGTTCTATATTGATCATCATCATCACTGGTATTATTATTTTATTATTTTTATTATGATTATCATCCTAATGGTACTTATTATAGTGATTATAATTATCTTGTTATTATTATTATATTATTATTATTATTATTATTATTATTATTATTTTATTATTATTATTATTATTATTACTGGTCATTAATCATTATTTGTTGTTTATTATTTTTTCCATTCACTACTACAACAGCTACTACTTTAAACAACCAATAAAAAAAGGTTAATTTTCATCATACTTATACAGTAATTATCTTCATTTTTAAATACAGTGTGTTTTTACAGCCTCATGTATCATTTGTGAGTATGTAATAACAAATAAAACAGCATTATGAGGGTATAATATGTAAGTGTAAATTGTGTACATTGATAATGCTACAAATATAGTTGTTGTTTTGTAAGCTATTCTTGTTAATAGTGTATATACTTTAAACATACCTTGTAAATCTTCTATACAAATAGGGATTCCTTTTTGTGAGTTTGACTTCAAGCATTTGGGTACATGTTGAGGGTATTTATGTGAGATACAACCTATGATATTCAGGATTTGGTCACTAGTTCTTGCATTGGCCTTGTTGGGGTCAGTGGTATTAAGATCCCGAGGGAAGAAGTGCTGTTGATATTGGTTAGGAAGGGCAACCCAATTATATAAGTTTTTGGTAAATATGATGTGTCCTTTTTTTCATGTATTTTTTTTATCGCTTTTTCTGTATTTTCGAAGTGATGGTTTATACACTACCCAGAAAGATCAGAAGACTTTTTTTTTATATATTATTTTTTGGTTCAATTGTTTATTGCTTTACTTTTTATTTATTTATTTATTTTTTTTTAATCTAGGATAATAAGAGTTTATTTCCAGGTGATAAAGTGAACTACTTCTTTTTATTTTCAGATTTACACTTTCTTGATCTTCAGTTGTAATAAACATAAGGTACAAAACTATTAGTAAAGAATATTGTGGCCTAAAAAAAAAAAAAAAAAAAAAATCAGAATAATTGTCTATACCAAGTATTTATTTCTCCTGCAATGAGAATACATACGTTGTACGACCAAGATTTTCGACTGAGTGTGGGGTATACCTGGAATGCATCGCACAACTCAAGTGTATGAGTGTCAGGTGTGACACATCACCAAAGATGTAACTTTTTATAATACTTTTGTACATACTAGTCAAATATCTAAATAAAATCTTCTTCTAAATGGTGTTGTTTGATCCTTGATATGTTCAGTTAGAATGTTGAAGTATATAAGAAGAAATTATTTTATTATGTGTGGTTTATATTTGACAATGATTCAGCACTAAAATTCAGGCAAGAAAGTCGAGCACTGCGGACTTGTGTAACATGTATTATCTATTTATTATTCTTTGTGGTTAAGCAATTTATTATTTATTTTGTGATGGTCAATAACTAGAAGAAAGAAAAGACCAGCAATTTACCGAGACACTTGACTTGTCTTGTACTTGGTTTGCCATATCAAAAAT